>NW_027502938.1:0-41402 GCF_021521415.1 Bidens hawaiensis
ATAATATAAAAACTACATGAAATCGTAATGGTCAATGGAATTGGGATAATTAACGCTAAATATATACGGGGGTTAACAATTTGAATGAAATTGACAAGACTTGTAAAATCTGAAAGGTCCAATTGAAGAATTTTTATTTTATTTTATTTTTTTTTGAATGAAAGTGACAAAAATGACCAAACACCCGACAAAATTTTAACGATTTACACCTATCTTTAAATGTTGAAGTCCTGGCTATTTACCTTTCTTATATGTATATATAACATCATTGATAAAATTATTCGACTTACACTTTTAAAAAAGCAAATAAAAACTTGTAAAAATATCCATTTTGGAGCCCAAATCATGGTTATCGTGCTTGACAAGTAGTTTATTTTATGTGTCCGATGACTTAAAGTCTTCAACATTGAAAGTCTTGTTCACCTAAATACGTATGTTTTACTTGTGCGTACATTTGTTGTGGTCGGTTCATACGTTGAAATAATGCAACACGTATACTTATAACTTATTCACGTAAAAAAATTCAAGCCTAACCTAAACACATTTATTGTAACATGAACACGTTCCAGTGTTACCCATTTATTTAACGGGTCCAATATATTGACGAGTGAAAAGCGGGTCATTGTTTTGTAAATGAATTTTAATCAAATTGTAAACAAGTTAAACGGCCATGTATATGATATTGAAAGTTATAAATTATATTTTTTAATTGTAATTTTAAAAGGCCTGATGAACTTATCTTTTTATTTGCAACCCAACCCTAAACACGAACTGGTTGTTATCTTTTAGACAGATAATATATGTTCTTACAGTTTACAAATAAACTAACATACAGAAAGTTTAACTAAATTATAACTAGGGTAAAATAAAATAAGGTACGTAATTTTAAACATTTTCAACACACAAATTGATATTGATGGTATTCTTTTCTCGTGGGTCTCGTGATTTTTTTTTATTGATCTATTTAATAAAGGTAATAAACACAATTTAAAATTCAAGTAATGGGCATTTAAAAATATTGTACTTCAAGCAAGACAAAAATAAAACCAATATTAGTTTTAAATTATATTTAACTACATTGTTAATTATATCGAAATATTAATATATTTTAGATCTACTTAATATTAGAAATAGTTCATATAATTGATTTAGACATATTCAAAATTTTAAATAATTATATTTTGAAAAAAAATATATTAATTCCAACTTATTATGAGATCAATAAAAACAAAGTCAATTATTAATGTCATTAAGATTTATTAGTCAAAATTTTATAACTTCGTCCTTTTGTCATTGCCTCTGAAAACACTTATTGTTATATAAACCAAAAATAAATTTATTTATAGCTAAAACCGGACGTGACACGTAGCTCTAATAAACTAATAACATGTCACACTTGTAATTTTATAAGAATATCACCAATACATTATATGGCACGTATACCCTATTGATAAATTATACGGTCTATATAACATTTTTCACATGTCATATGGTCTGTAATGTTATACGTCACGTGTGTATCATTCAGAGAAAAATGTTATACATGCCCCATATACCATCTCTATAGTTTTGTATTTCAAATTGATATGCTCAAATAACATATAAATTTACTAATGTGATAGGTAAAGATGGTGTATTGGATCCTTATCATACAACCATAATTATTACTATAGAATAAATACAAAGTTCGGTGCCGCTAGACCTTCTATCGGTCCAAGTGGCACTATTGGTCACAAATTTTTTTATTATTTTAATTTTGATATCGTAATGAACGCTACCGAAATCGACCAAATTCGTGACGACTTACTGCTATAACGTCCAGGACAGACAACGCTCGGGTTTTACCAACACCCGGGTTTTATTGACATTTTTCTATCTATTTTTTTTACCTAACGAACGCAATCGAAACTAATCGAATTTATGTCAAGTTACCGCAACGTCTGGGGGCTGACAACGTTTGTGTTTTACCAACGCCCAGGTTTTACCAACTCACCGCCGCAACACCATGGACCGCAATGCTCTGGTTTTATCATCTGAATAAAGTCATTTTAAATATTTTAATTTTTTTTTATGTTAATTTGACGAACTTTTTTTTGGATTTAACAATTGGGTTTCACCAACGTTGTTTATACTATAACGAACGTAACCGATACTGACCGAATTCACATAGACTTATCATCGTAACGCTCGGGTTTTACCAACGTCCGGGTTTTATTGACCGAATAAACATCGTTATAAATATTTTAACTTTTTCATATGTTAATTTGACGAGTTTATTTTTTGTTATTAATTCTTGTACCATTACGAACTTAATCGATACAGACCAAACTTTTAACATGTTAATTTTTAGTTATACGACTGTCGCTACTGCTTTCGTGTTAACGTACATATTATGTTAATTAAATTTATTGTCGATATCTTAACGAACTTAACACATACCAATCAAATCCGCATTAATGAACCGTCAGAATGTGACATGACGTGCATATGAACATATCCCAACTGTACCGGTGCAACGCGACGGGTAAAAACTAATTTAATAATAGCTAAAATAGGACGTGACACATCGTTGTCTACACAAAATAGTCCCATATCACACTTGTATTTTTATAAAAATAATAAATTTAATGTAGTTAATATATTACAAAAAAAATGAGTTGTTTTTTTAATTTAATATTCGAAACTTATGCATGTGACCGTGTATATACTCTACATTCCTCGTATTATTAATTGTGGTTTTTGTCTATGTGGTTTGTCTAAATCTGTGATTTTAATCTAATAGTTTCAATTTGTGATTTTCATCTCTATGTTTTCATTTCACTTGCAATTAAAATTACCCCACTAACACAGTTAAGTCTTGTCGCTAAACCATTCAGTGTGCCCCTAACGCGAGGATCACTTTTGTCCTTTTTCTCCCCAGATAAACCCAGTCATAATTCGCAAGCCCCTTCACGTGAGGGGCTAGGTGTATTTGAAAAAAATGGACAAAACCATGCTGATAGGTTTAACGGCCAGACTTAACGGGGTTAGTGGGGTCGAGTTTAATTGCAAGTAAAATTAAACCACAGGGACGAAAATCACACATTTGAAACTATTTAACTAAAATCGCGTATTTGGACAAATCACATGGACGAAAACCTCAGTTAACTCTAATTATTAATTCTTATTTAATATAATAATATAATATATACGCATATATATTTTATACTTAAATGAAAAATGCAAAGAAGCTGAATGGTATTTATATATGTAGGACCCTCACTGCTGCATACAAACCCAATCTCCCTTGCTTAAATGCAGCTTCATAACACTCAAAACATTCTCACATTGATAAATATAAAACCAAAAGTTACCATATTTATATCTTTCTTTTAACTTAAGTTACAAAAAACAAGAAAGATCAAAGAATAAAGTGATATATAATTGGAGCAAAATAAAGGATTTTGCTCTGTTTGTGATGGATTATGTGATCAAGAAACATGAGCTTATCAAAATGCAGAAACTTGATATAATATTAATATCGGTGGTCTTGTTATGTTCATGTGTTTCTTTGTGTGCTGCTTCTGTTTCATATGATCATAAGGCAATATCCATTAATGGCCAAAGAAAGATTCTTATTTCTGGATCCATTCATTACCCAAGAAGCACTCCAGAGGTAAACTTGTCAATGTGCTTATTTAAATTTTCTTGATTTAAGATTTTTTTTTTTTTTTTTGCATATTGCAATCAAGAACTAATTTCTGGGAATTTATTTTGATGTTTTAGATGTGGCCAGATCTTATTCAGAAGGCGAAAGAAGGAGGGTTGGATGTGATTCAAACTTATGTTTTTTGGAATGGGCACGAACCGCAACCTGGTCAAGTAAGTGCAGTGTTTTTCATAGCTTGACCAGTTATCGAAACGGTCGTCTTATATGTGGGCCCGGTTTTAAAATAGTTGCACTTTCTGCATGTTACCTTGTTTGAGAAGTAAAAAAAATAAATAAAATTGTTTATGAATTATCTAATGTTTTAAAAATAATAAACAAGTCATGCTCATAATTTAGCTTATGTGTATTTGTAATGTTAACAAAATATGAAGTCTTAAGAATCTAAATGTGAGATTTTGAAAGAAACTTTTTTTATATATAAATCCGGTTCAAACGGTTGTGCAAAAAATATTGATGTTTTTTTTTTCTTTTCTTTCAGTATTATTTTCAAGACAGGTATGACTTGGTGAAGTTCATTAAGCTAATTAAGCAAGCTGGACTCTATGTTCATCTCAGAGTTGGTCCTTATGCTTGTGCTGAATGGAAATTTGGGTAATTATTTTTTAAATTCCATAAATAATAATAATAATATATTTATATTTATTTAAATTTTTTTTTCCAGAGGGTTTCCTGTTTGGTTGAAATATGTTCCAGGAATTAGTTTTAGAACAGATAATGGTCCTTTCAAGGTCTGCCTCACTTTCTCATAAGCTAAAAAAAAAACATTTTTGTAAAAATTATTTCTGGGTGTTTTAAATTTAGAATGTATTAATAATTATATATATAGGCTGCAATGGAAAAATTCACAAGGCACATTGTGAATATGATGAAAGCAGAAAGATTATATGAAAGTCAAGGTGGTCCAATTATATTATCTCAGGTAGTCAAAGACTCAAAGCTAACCATTTTTAACCAAAATTTGCACAAATGGATTTTAATAAAAATTAAGTGTGACAGATCGAAAACGAATATGGCCCGGTGGAGTATTTACTTGGAGCACCGGGTCAAGCTTATACAAACTGGGCAGCTAAAATGGCTGTCGGTCTAGGAACCGGTGTACCATGGGTCATGTGTAAACAAGATGATGCTCCTGATCCTGTTGTAAGTTCACCATTTAGTTATGCAAGGTTTTTGAATATGTTGACTTTTTTCTTGTCAATCAATTTCCCACATGGATGTTTGCATGTTGTATGTTTCATGTGGGATCCTTTATGAAGTGCACATGGGCCGTTTTTCATTATGCATACATGAAATAATTAATGAAAGTAATATTATATAATGCATGCTATTAAAAAAAGATCAAATCTTGATAAGTCATAATTATAATAATAATAATTAAATGTTGTTTTTTTATTGACAGATTAACACCTGCAATGGTTTTTACTGTGACTATTTCTCTCCCAATAAAAATTACAAACCGAAGATGTGGACCGAAGCATGGACAGGATGGTAATTTTATTCAATTCATGAGCGTGAATGCACGATTTTTTTATTTATTTTTATTTGGTTGATTTATGTTTCAAAACATTAATGAAATAGGTTCACTGAGTTTGGAGGTGCGGTTCCTTATAGACCCGCTGAAGACTTGGCATATTCGATGGCGAAGTTTATTCAGAGTGGTGGATCTTTTGTCAATTATTATATGGTAAGTTAAACATTTTATGTTTATATAATATATAATAATGTTGCATGAAAGTTAATCTTGTTTTGTATTTTGACAGTATCATGGAGGAACTAATTTTGGGCGGACCGCAGGTGGCCCGTTTATTGCTACAAGCTATGATTATGACGCTCCCCTTGATGAATACGGTATGTTATGGGCTAAGATTCTTTCTGTTACTCTTGATAAAAGGGTATTTTGGACATTTCACAAATAATAATACCATCAACCTGATCACAACTTACAAAAAAAATAAAAAATAATAATAAAATTAAGGGGTGCTTAGGATCACTTATTTAAAAAACTTATGCTTCTAAGTAGAAACATATAATCAACATACTAAAAACAGCTTATTTCATCCTAAGGGTAAACTTGTAATTTGGAATTAGTAGGTTTGATGGTATTATTTGACAAGTAATCAAACATTTAATACTTACAAACTTTCTTAGCACAAAGATAGAAGATATTTAAGATAATTCTTCCAAAAAAAAAAATAATAATATTTGATTTTTTGTTACTAAATTTGAACAAATTAAAGTTTATCGGAATGTTTATTACAGGACTAAAACGCGAAGCTAAGTGGGGACATCTGAAAGATCTGCATAGAGCCATAAAACTATGCGAGCCCGCTTTAGTAAATGGTGATCCTTCTATTATCAGTCTTGGAAACAATCAAAAGGTTGCATTTTTATGTACTTTTTATTCATAATCAAAATATATTAATATCCACATCAGCAGCGGGCCCCGCCTCTTACATTCGGTTAGTCTTTATAACTGCAGGCATATGTTTACAACTACAAGACTGGAGGATGTGCTGCTTTCCTTTCAAATAACGACAAAAACGCGTATGCAACCGTGAACTTTAGAAACCAGTGTTATAATATCCCGCCTTGGTCTATAAGTATCCTACCGGACTGCAAGAATACTGTTTATAATACAGCAAGGGTGAGAGTTTATAAATTTTCATTATTTCTTATTTTAGTAATAAGAGTTTATGGCTGAAAGTGTAAATGTGATTAATAGGTAGGTGCACAAACTGCATTGATGAAGATGACTTCAGCGGGTGAAGGGTTTACTTGGCAGTCATACAATGATGTAACCGAGTCGTATAATGACAACTCGTTTACAAACGTTGGATTGTTAGAGCAAGTTAATGTCACTAGAGATTCTTCGGATTATTTGTGGTATATGACAGAGTAAGTGCAACTTTTTTTTATGTATCATTTCGCATTAATTTCGCACTAAATACTAAAATGCAGCATTTTCTTATAAAACCATTAAAAATTTGGATTGTAAATTATTATAATATTTTTTTGTAGTCAGAGTTATATTAGTTTGTTAAACATAAATGCTTGCGGGTCAACCCAACTGACTCGGGCATATTAAAAATGGCCCGTTTCAACATGAGCCCATTTTAACCTGTTATACAACCTGACCCGACCCGTACTAGAAAATGACAAGGTTTCATACTCAGTGTCAGGGTTGGCTCCAATGAGGGGTTCTTGAGAAGCGGGAAGTGGCCGACGCTTTTAGTCTCATCTGCGGGTCATGCTTTGCATGTTTTTATCAACGGACAGTTATCAGGTAACGAGTTTAAAGCAAGTAACAAGATGTTTTATCATTTATTTTGGTCATTAGTTATAATGAGTTTGGAAGACATTCTGTCAGGGCCGTCTCCGAGGATCGTGAAAAATTTTGAGCCGAAGGCGAAAAAAATTGGGCCTTAAATTAGTTGAGTAATTGGGTTTAAGCATTAAGAATACACATTTTTTAAAGAAAACACACACACATATATATATATATAGGGGAAAGTTAACGTACAAATGAAATTAGCGTGCTAAACGTGAGAATCAAGTAGAGTAATTATATATGCAAGTAGAGTAATTATGTAATTACATCATAGAGTAATTACGTAATTACTCTATGATGTAATTACATAATTACTCTACTTGTATTATATAATTACTCTACTTGATTCTCACGTTTAACACGTTAATTTTATTTGTATTTGATTCAAACCCTATATATATATATATATGTTTTATAAAAATGAAAATTCGGGTTTAAACATTATGAATACACATTTTTTTAAAAAAAACACATAAATATATTTTTTTTATTAAAAAAAAGTCCGGGCCTATCGGGATGTCAGGCCGGGGTCGGTTGACCACCTGGCCCCGCCTCATAGCCGGCCTTGCGTTCTGTATGTTTCTTGATTAGGAATGTCGGCAAATAACCATGTACATACTATGTTTTCTATTTCATTTCATGCAAGTATTGTTGTGTTTAATTATCAATGATAACAATTTGTTGTACAATATGATTTATATTTAAGTTCATATTATGGCACACTTTGTTTATTACAGGAACTGTCTATGGAAGTAAAGATAATCATAAGTTAACTTTTAGTAAACCAGTAAATCTAAGACCTGGTGTAAACAAGATTTCTCTACTTAGCATTGCTGTTGGTCTTCCGGTATGCTCTCTCTCTTACTCTGTCTCTCAATCCTATATTGGGGAGGGATATTTTGAGAAACTTGTTGAGTTTTAAGAACTTGAGAACTTTATTCTTAACCACACATTTAATTAAATATATTATATTATGTGGTTGAGATTAAATGTGATTAAAAAATTAAACAGGAGAGATAATAAAGATGTACAGTGATTACACTAATTTAAACGTCCGTTAAATCTATGTAAAAAGTCGACTCGGTGCGTAAAAAATTTTGTAATTTTTCTACGTACATGTAACCTACATCATCATCATCATCATCATCTGTAACCTACATATATGTAAAAAAAAATTCAAAAAAAAAAATTGTTACTTTAAGTTCTTTCGAGTTCTTAGAACTCAAAGTGGTTCTCAAAAGAAATCAATCCCTATATATATATGCATACATATAGGAGTATATTAAACAACACACAGTTTTTTGCGAGAACAGGAAAAACAAAATAAATAATTCATTTATTCAATCTTAACTTTTCAAAATATAAGAAAATGGTTGAAATGCAATGTATATTCAACTTTCTTGAAAATAAAAAAAAACTATATTATTATTATTATTATTATTATTATTATTTGTTGTTGTTTATTTGTACATCACATATGCATTTGTGTATAAGAAGTAAAATTTTAAGAAGTATGAATCACTGATAAAAAAAATACACGATTTAGGTTTGTTCTTTTAGTTCTCACGGTAATTTAGTGTTATGGAGTCTTATATATATAACAATTTTTTGTGAGTCTTATGATTCTCTCTTATTTGATTTTGTAGAATATCGGTCTACATTTCGAGACATGGAATGCAGGTGTTCTTGGTCCAGTCATACTCTATGGTCTTAATGAAGGAAAAAGAGATTTGACTTGGAAAAAGTGGTCTTACAAGGTTTGACTTTTACAAACTTTCTATTCACCGGGCCTCATCCAGTCATCCTAGTTGTCGAATCATATAAACTGGGACCGGCATTCTGATATGAGCCCGTCATAAGTTGAAGGGTCCAAGGGAGACTAAAGGGTTGGGAATGTTGAGAGTCCAAATAACCGCAACTTTTACTACTACAATTAGGCTTATTTATATGTTTGTGTTATAGTTTACATGATATGAATGTTTATATAATAAAAATATTAAGGTCTATTAACCTTGTATTTGGAGAATTGCCATCTCGAATCGGCTAACTGGAGACTAACCCATCTCGAATCGGGCCAACTATCTTTACGTTTCTAAATAAAACAGAGCTTCCGTTTTCTGGGTTCTATCACATTCGCATCTACATTTCACATTATAAAACAAAATAAAGATGTTGAATGCCAAATTGGCCAAGATGAATAGACCAAATGTTTTTACATGAGTTTTGACTTAACTTTGACTTTTTGACCAGGTCGGTCTTAGAGGCGAAACTCTAAGTCTTCATTCAGTCACGGGTAGTTCGTCTGTTGAGTGGATTCAAGGTTCATTTGTAGCTCAAAGACAACCATTAACATGGTACAAGGTATAATGACTAAATAGGAAATTTGTATATTATGTTATATACTTTCTTGAAATAGTCAATGTTTGACTTTTTTATAAGTTAGCATAATACCCTTCAAAGAGGACATGTAAGTGAATCTTTTGAACCCAAATTAGTAACCATATCTTACATGGAATCTTTCCCATAAAGGAAAGTTGTAAGGTTTTTGCATGATTAATTAATTATTATTATTATTATTTTTTATTTATTTTTTTTGAAGACTATTTTCAATGCTCCGGGTGGGAATGAACCTTTGGCTTTAGACATGAGAAGTATGAACAAAGGTCAAATATGGATAAACGGTCAAAGCATCGGACGTTATTGGCCTGCATACAAGGCGAGTGGATCTTGTAGCAGTTGCAGTTATGCTGGCTATTTTGATGAGAAAAAATGCTTAAGTAATTGTGGTGAATCTTCCCAAAAATGGTAAGAAAGATTCACTCTTTTTTGTAAAAATCTTGAAGCTTTCTTATGTTTTTATCCATCACAACTTGTAAGCTTCTGAAAACCGGATCATTCAATGGTCAAAATTACCTTTTTACCCTTTCTTCGAATCTATACTCACATTTTAAGTAACATCACATTGTTTCACAATAATATCCTTTTTAGCAATTTTTTCCAAAAATTCTTTAAAAAACACAAAAATTTGTCAAACATTCAAATATCAAATTGAGTTTGGTTTGATTTACTTAAGGTACCACGTGCCTCGGTCATGGCTAAAACCGAGAGGCAACTTGTTGGTTGTGTTTGAAGAGCTAGGAGGAATCCCATATGGAATATCAATGGTGAAAAGATCCATTTACAGTGTATGTGCTGATATATATGAGTGGCAGCCTACATTAATGAATTATCAAATGCAAGCTTCTGGTAAAGCAAGTAAACCGTTGAGGCCCAAAGCACACCTTTCATGCAGCCCGGGCCAGAAAATATCTTCGATTAAATTTGCTAGTTTTGGCACCCCGTTAGGCGGTTGTGGTAGTTATCATGAGGGTAACTGTCATGCTCATAACTCATATGATGCATTTAACAAGGTATTATTTTTTATTTATCCTAATGTGCAGTGGCGGAGCAAGAATTTTCTCTTATGGGTTCGAAATTTTTAGGTGCTCGATCTTTTTCCGGCGTCAAAATTTCTGGGCCCAGATGGGTCGGGTCGGCCATTCGGCCTAATAAATAAAACACAATATCACTATCATAACAAATGGTCATCATCGTTGTTTTCGGCTTGAACTGGTAAAAGAGGCTATAGTCATAGTCTGGACCTGGTTGATATAAAAAAAAATTGCCCGGTCGTTGTTTTTGGCTATTTTTCTATTTAATTTTTATTTTAGTATTATGTTTAATGTTAATTGAGTATGGCTTATTAACCCATATTATTAATAATTTTGGGCTTTTTTATAATCTATATAACTTATATATGTGGGTTATTATTGGTCGATTAATAACGTTTATTACTAATTTTTGTTGTTTTTTTAAAAGTTTTTATATTTTATAGAATATTATTCATTACTAAAAAAACCTTTTTAACCAACTTTTCATAATCAATGGATTCGAATACTTTTTTAAAATGATGTTGGGTTCGCTCGCAGAAAAGAATAGGTTCGCTCATTAAATCATACCTATAGCTTATATATGAAACCGAAAATTGACCGGGTTTGGCCGACCGCGGTGAAGCACATGTGGCTCCGCCACTGCTAATGTGACCCATAATTACATATTTATTGCTATTAAAATGGTGCAAATAGTGCCCACAAATAAGAATGTTTATATCTTGATGTTTTAATATTTGCAGTACTGCATTGGACAACAAGCGTGTACCGTACCTGTAACACCCGAGATTTTTGGAGGTGATCCTTGCCCGAAAGTAATGAAGAAACTTTCAGTTGAAGCCATTTGCAGCTGATAATTATTTACAAGCAAAATAAAAGAGGGAAAGCTTCAAGTAAAGTAATATGTTTAGATTTCATTTCATTTTTTTTATAATTACAGTAAAAATTATAAATGTATCGGTACCAATACGACAGCAATACAAAGGGCATTTGTTGTACAGATATGCAACACATTCATTTGGTTAAAAAGTATCATCACATACACAGAATTTGAAGATTGGTGTACATAAAGCTTGCACGCTGCAAACGTATTATTATTTTAAAATTCACTTCATGAGTGACGATTTGAGGGTCAAACTGCAAGAAAACAACGGTATTGGACACATTCGTTTATAGAAAATTTAGTCGGCCGAAGGGCCTTGCATGACTTGTTTCAGTTTCTTGCTTTTGTATCTTTGTTTACTCTATGGAGGCAATTTGCCACTTTGTTGTCATTGTAAAAAGTAAAAAACACTTGCAGATTGTAACATTTCATCTTGTTTATGATTCATATTTGATTTTGTTTCTCAAGTCTGATTTAAAATCATCAATGCCTCATTGGACTTTAGTCACTTTACTAAAACTTATCACTAAGTTAGCATTGTACAGAAAAACCGAACAACTAGAGCGATACGCGAACCAACTAAATCAAATAATTAAATCCTAACCTAACTAAAATGCACATCTAGAGTAAACTGCGGTTTTAGTCCCTGTGGTTTGTCCAAATCTGCGGTTTTAATCCAGTAGTTTCAAATTTGCAATTTTTGTCCCCGTGGTTTCATTTCACTTGCAATTAAACCCCGTTAAGTCTGGTTGTTAAACCCATCAACGTGTCCCTCACGTGAGGGGCAGTTTTGTCCTTTTTCTCTCCAAATAAACCCAGTCTTAATTCGCAAGCCCCTCACGTGAGGGGCTAGGGTGTATTTGGAGAAAAAAGGGCAAAGCGCCCCTCACGTGAAGGGCACGCTGATGGGTTTAACGACTAGACTTAACAGGATTAGCGAATTTGGATTTAATTGCAAGTGAAATAAAACCACAGGGACGAAAATCACAAATTTAAAAGTATTGGACTAAAACCGCAGTTCACTAACAGATTTAAAATCTACTGCTTTTGTTGTGTACAAATAAACAAACCATAACTATCTAAAAATGCAAAGCATAATAATATAATCAAATCAAACCCTTTTAAAAGATGGCCTTTTATCTTCATTATATAATTAGTATATCATATGTGAAAAGAAATGCTATAAAATTTTATGAATAATATATCATACTCATAACAGAAGACAAATCAAGACATCTAATTCTGGTTATGAATGGAATATGATAACCAACAACACAACAATAATGGTATGAGATATAAATGCAATTCATATAACATACAAAATTCAATATTAGTAAAAGAAACATATTCTAAAAACTAGCAATCATACAAAGTCGTTTTACCGTCTTCAAGCTTTTCTAAAAAAGGTGTGCGTTTCTTCATACTCACGTAACGAAAGGACCGAACTCACCTCTACACTGTTTGCTTCTATCTTTTTTTATCAGTCTATCTTCACAGATGAATATATCTTGCGGACAAACCACAAACACGCATAGAACCCGATGGTACCCGTCAACACAAAGAAAGCATAAGAAGCAATCAACATGTATCCAAAGTACAGAACACCCGAAACGAACTTTGTGATTTCCAATTTGGTGAAATAGTAGAAAACCGAGTAGAGGAAAAGATACAGCGCAGACGAGCCAGCTGTCAAATAAGCCCGCCACCACCAATGGTAGTCTTCACTACATAACTGGAAGTAACATAAGACAACCGTTATCTCTGCACACGTGATGATCAAGATCACAAACACGATGAATAGAAACCCGAATATGTAATAGAACTGGTTCAACCATATGGAGGTTAAAATGAAGAACAACTCAATGAAAACCGCCCCGAAAGGAAGGATTCCACCGATCAGAATTGAGAACAGTGGTTTCATGTACCAAGCTTGCTCGGGAACTTGTCTCGGGATTTTGTTGGTTTTCACGGGATCTTCGATTGCAGGTTTCTTGAAGCCCAAGTAACTGCCCACAAAGACTAACGGGACGGATATCCCGAACCATAAACAAACGAGAGCAATCATGGTTCCAAACGGGACTGCTCCAGATGACTTTTCTCCCCAAATTAATGCATTCAAAACGAAGAAAATTGCAAATAAAATACCGGGAAACATAAATGATGTTTTCAACGTGTTCTTTTTCCACTCGGTGCCTTTGAACATTTTGTAAATTCGAGCAGAAGCATAACCACCAAATAGTCCCATGAACACCCATAACAGAACCATGGCGGTCATAAGGCCTCCACGGTTGGATGGTGATAAGAACCCTAGAGATGCGAATATCATAGTCACAAGTGTCATTCCGAAAAGCTGTACACCTGTCCCGACATAAACCGAGAGTAATCCGAAATATTCTGGAGCTCGGAAGACATCTCCGTGAACAAGTTTCCAACCCGTTTCTTCTTGAGCTTCATCTTGTGTGTCTAATTGATTATAGTTTGCAATATCTCTGTAAAGTGTTCTCATCATGAT
Source organism: Bidens hawaiensis (assembly GCF_021521415.1). NCBI lineage: Eukaryota > Viridiplantae > Streptophyta > Magnoliopsida > Asterales > Asteraceae > Bidens > Bidens hawaiensis. Next base: position 13,861 of record NW_027502938.1, read on the forward strand.
CATAGCTACCATTCCTGACAGAAATAGGACTATCATTAACGAGTTTATAATTGAAAACCAATGGATTTGATCATCGTTCATGAGAAGATATGTGTCCCAACGTGATGCCCATTTGATTTCACTCTCCTGTAAAAGTTTAAAAAGATATATGGTTACAATATTTGTAGATTGTAGTTATAATTGTATAGTATAAGTATAGGCCTGTAAATGAACCAATCGTTTGGTGAACTGCTTATAAACCGTTCCAACGGGAAGTTCGTTTATGTTCATTTATTTAATAAGCAGGCATGAACAATTTTTTGTTCATTTAGTTAAACGAACGAAATGAACACACGTCTCGTACATTCATTTGTTCGTTTAATTCGTGAACATTTGCTGACATTCATTCCTTTCGTTCGTTTACGCCCCATATATGTTCATTAGTTTACGTTTGTTTGAGTTCTTCCTTTACGAAATTTTTAGGAACATTTCCTTTTTAAACTGTTTTAGCTCAGTTCATTCACTCGTCTATGTTTAGATACGTTCGTTCATTTACGTTCATGGACTGTTTACGAACATAAACAAACACGGATACATTCAAATTCTCAAGAACAAACTCATACAAGAAAACCCCGTTCGTTAAATTGTTCGTGTAATCGTGTTCAATCGTTCGTTCGGTTGATGTTAAACAAACGAACATAAGCACGCTCTGTTCGTGTTTGTTTGGTTCGTTTACAGGCCTATGTGAGAACAAGTGGTGAGATTTTATTGAAATTTACCTTGAAAGTAACATCATATGAGAAAACCACCTCTTTATCTGTATCAACCTCTTGAGGTACCGTGCTTCCTTGAACTATATTTTTGGTATTTTGGTTGCAAGTCGTGAGTTGTGGGTTCTTTTCATCCCACTCTTTATACTCGTGATTGACACTGTTTATAAAGAGAGTTAAAATAATATTAAGATTTTAAGGTGGGTAAATCAGGTATGAAAAGAATTTCACAAAATTACCTGTTTGGAGTAACTTCAAACCCAACAATTCGAGCAGAATCTGTCTCAGGATCCCTGTGATACATGACTCTAAAGCTGAGATGATTGTTGATGAAGTACTTTTCCTCTTTGCTCTATAAGAAGTTAATGAAAAATTAATTCATGGTAATCTTGATCAAACAAGAAAACATATATATATTTGTTTATTATATTAAACTTACCCCAGCATAATTTCCTTTAAAACCGACACGAAAACCGTGTTCGTAAGTGGTTGACTGAACACCATCTCGTCTTTGTCTGCGAACCGCAACTGGGAGATTATCCAAAATCCTGTATCAAGTACAAACCAAACAATGTTAAAGCAATCTCAAAAGAGAAAAACATTGAAATTTTTGTGTGATGAAAAGATTTAAAGGGAATAATAGAGTTATAGAGTTAAATACATGTTAACTCGATACTCATCATCAATGCTTTCTTTAAACTTTTTTGCAGTTCCAGCATCAAGTTTTACCCGACAACCAGCTTTGCATGGTTGCTCCTCTCCCATAGAGAACTAAAACAGATACCAGAAACTTATGTTATAGCATACACGAGAAAGAGTAATGTTGGATAATATAACAGTGGCCACTTTGATCTCACCGTGTAGACTGAATTCTCAATGCGGTCACCTCTTAACACCTCCCCCAAATTTTCAGCACTATTTTGAATGTGCTTAGGTTTACAGTAGTTCAAGTAATAGTACTCATAAGGAAGCTGTGTTTTTGTAGAAGAAAGCTTGTTGACTTTGACTTGAAGAGGGTCACCCTGATAAAAAGATTAGCAATTCATTTGATAAGTAACCAAAGATTATCAATCTTACTGGAGAAAAAAATACTACAAGGCACTTGACAGTTAAGATAATAGAAAAACAAGTTAAAATGCATATTCAAAACACATCATCATCATCATCATCGTACTCAGTATATCCCACCAATAGCAATGCTATGGTAGGGTCTGAGGAGGGTAAGATGTAGACAGCCTTACCTCTATCCCATAGGGATATAGAGACTGCTTCCGGTGAGACCCCCGGCTCGATAGTAGTTTTGCATCAAGCCTTGGACATAAGGCACATAGCACTCAATCATCGGGACACCGGCTGATTGGTGCATGTGCCCTTGTCTTTCGGCTATCAACGCCACCACATGATGCCTGATTAACCTTCCGCCACTTTTAACGTTATTTTCATGAGATTAGTAAAATAATGTCAAAATTAGTGCAATTTTACTTTTGCCCACCTGAGGGTTCACGCATATATACATTATATGCGCGCACCGCAAGCAGGGTTCACGCATATTCAAAACACATAGTTAGTTCAATGCCAGATCTTAAAAGGTCCAATGCAGATGACATAGATAACTGGAAAAAGTGTCATCTATATGATGCAAACAAAAACATGCTACATCGTCAACACATTTACCCCTATTTGCAAACCCCAACAACAACAAAGTTTCAATCAAATTTGGAAATGAGGTGGTGAATCAAAAATATGTGTGGACTACACCAGGATTCACTTGACTTGCATTGACTTGTGCTTCACTATTTCTAACCATCAATTACCACTTAACCGATTTGTACTTTACAATAAGTGACTATCACATGCCAGGCAGTGTTAGGAAAATCATGAAAAATTGCCGACTAGTCGGTAGTCGGAGGTCAACTGACTAGCTTTTAGATAACCAGCCAAATCGCCCCTAGTCAGGTCTACTCGGACAAAATCGCTAGCCAATTTTCGGCCAAACTCTGTAAATTACATATAAATATGTGTGTGTGTGTGTATGACTGAAAATTACATATAAAAATTACAATACGATTAATCCCTAGTCACCTAGTCGGTATCCCACAGGCCGACTAGTGCCTAGCGAGTTATACAACATTGTGCCACAGTACAAATGCAACCACTCTGGAACCCTAATATAACATGTTACAAGCTATATAATAAACATCTGCATGCTCTTAATTCCTCTGTCAATAATACAAATCCGGCATCAGGTATGCAAATAACACAGTAACAAAATAATTCTCTAACGTTACTCAAACTAGAGTCAACTAATTAGATCTACAGGCAGAAACTCACCGTACGATACAGATCCACAATGTAAACAATTTACAAACTGATTATGCACTTCAATTTAAACCTAAAACCCTAGATTTAAGCTCGATTTGAATAATCATATGTAAATTTGAGATTCTGAAATAAAATCAATGAATCATAGGGGTTAAACGCATACATAAACCATACTAAATCAAGAAAAAACACTACTGCCATATAATAAATATGCTACAAACTATATAATAAACATCTGCAAGCTCTTAATTCTCCTGTCAATAACATAAATCTGGCATCATGCAAGCAACAAGCACAGTCTTACATTACACAAAAACTAGTCAACTAATTAGATCTACAAGCACAAACTCATCGTAAGCTACAGATCCGCAATGTAGACGATTTACAAACCGAGTATAAACTTCAATTAAACCTAAAACCCTAGATTCAAGCTCGATGTGTACAAATCACACACTAAACTTAACTCAACAAATCCTACACACTAAACACACATATAACCACCGGTTTGAGCTACATAATCCGTACTAATTCAGAAAACAAACGCTACTGCTAGATCTAAACGATCCAAACAGCGTATGCACTCCAATTTAAACCTAAAACCCTGGATTCAAGCTCAGTATACACAAATCAAACACTAAACTTAAATCAACAAATCCTACACACTAAACACACATATAACCACCGATTTGAGCTACAAAATCCATACTAATTCAGAAAACAAACGCTACTGCTACATAATAAACATCTCCAAGTCCTTAATTCATCTGTCAATAGCATAAATCTGGCATCAGGCAAGCACGTAACAAAATCATTCTTCAACATTACACAAACTAGAGTCAACTAATTAGATCAACAAGCACAAACTCCCGTACGCTACAGATCCATAATGTAAACAACTTCGAAACTACATATACACTCCAATTTAAACCTAAAACCCTAGATTCAAGCTCAATACATACAAATCAAACACTAAACTTAAATCAACAAAGCCTACACACTAACCACACAAATAACCACCGATTTAGCTACATAATCCATACTAAATCAGAAAACAAACACTACTACTACATAACAAGCATCTTTTAATTCATCTATCAATAGCATAAATCTAATCATTCTTCAACATTACACAAACTAGAGTCAACTGATTAGATCTACAACCACAAATTCACCGTACGCTACAGATCCACAACGTAAACCACCTCCAAACTACATATGCACTTCAATTTAAACCTAAAACCCTGGATTCAAGCTCAACATACACAAATCAAACACTAAACTTAAATCAACAAATCCTACACACTAAACACACAAATAACCACCGATTTGAGCTACATAATCCATACTAATTCAAAAATCAAACGCTACTGCTAGATCTAAAGGATAATGATGACGTACTCTTTGAAAATCACGCGGAGCAACGCCTGGCAGGTAGAATGAATCACATGATGCGATGAAGAAGGCGATTGTGATAGTGATAACCGTCAGTAACCGATTGGACCTCCGTTGCTCCATTTTTGAGATCTCGATGGATCCAGTGAACGAGTTCGTGTTTCGTGTGTTGTGAAGAAGTTATTATTATTGTAGAGAAGATTATTATTCTAACTTCACTCCTTTTTTTGCTACTTCCAGTTTTAGTAAGTTGTGATCATTGGCTCTTGAAGTATCGTGTAATTTGCGTTTCAGTCCAATATTTTTATTTATTGAATTTATAGTCAGGTAGAGGCAGAGATGACCTCGGTACCGAAATGCTCAATTCGGTATCGGTTCGGTACCGGTACTGGGACGGTTCGGTATTTAAGGTAACTGGTACAGTACCGTACCATACCGGTCCCGAAAACTCAAAATCTTGGTATCGATTCGGTACCAATACAGAATTTGCTCATCCCTAGGTAGGGGTGCAAACGAGCCGAGCCCGAGCTCGACTAGGCTCGAACTTGGCTCGTATAACTTACACAGAGCTCGAGCTCGGCTCTTGAGTAGATTTTCAAACTCGAGCTCGGCTCGAGCACGGCTCGTTTACTATTTATCAGTTATTTTTTATATACTTATAATTATTTTTATATTTTTTTCGATTATAATTTTATGTATAAAATAATATATATTATTTAGTCATTTTTATTTATTTTTTCATAGCATTATATATATTAATTAGTAATTATTAAATATATATTTTAAAAAATTATATAAATAACAGGTTCGTTTAGGCGGGCTCGGGCTCGATTAAACTTGGGTCGATCGAGATTTTTAACGAGCTGAACTCGAGAAGCTCTCAAGCATCTCGGGTCGTTTGCACCCCTAGTTAGGTTGACGGATTTTGAGTTCATGGGTTGATTGGTTGAATCTTTCAATGCAAAACGACTTGTATTTTTATTCGTGTACAAACATTAGCTTGCTTGCATGTACCTAAAGCAATGTGCCTGGACATTAAAGTTTAACTCATTTATCTAAATGTGTCAAATGAGTTGTTGGATTGGCGGGTGGTATAAAGTTGTATGCGTGTTAATCAAGTCAGTGAGTTAATGAATAATGAAGCAAGTTTCCATCACGAGTCGAATCAGGGTAGATACTTAACGAGTATTGATTTCAGACATTGTTGGCGAGCCAAATCACTGCAAACTTAACGAGCTTTGAATTCAGGCAGTCTAAACGAGCTGAATCACTGCAAACAACCACTGTTAACACCATTAGTGAAAGCGGATTTCTTATGTGGCAACCCCTAACATCAGATAAGTATATGTGAGAGAGAATGTAACTTTATATTTCAATCAATGTCCAGTTTTATATTGGACGTTGCAACATGTTTTTGTAAGAGTAAGGTGCTGTTTGTTTTTGAAGACAAAAACTGTCTGCAATATGATTTCATCTGATTTCATGTCTACAAATGAAGATGTGGTATGAAGGTCTGCAATATGAAAATATAATACTGTTTGTTTTATAAACTGGGTATCGTCTGCATAAGCTGAATATTAGCTACATATCATACATATCACAGTAAGTCATTTAATGTCTGTAGATTAGTAAAATAGTTGGTGGTGGGCGGTGGACGGTGGTGGTGGCGGACGATGGGTGGTGGTGGTGGTGGTGATGGACAGTGATGGTGGTGGGTGGTGGACGGTGTTGGTGGCGTATGGTAGGTGGTGGTGGTGGACGGTAGGTGGTGGTGGTGATGGACGGTGATGGTGGTGGGTGGTCGACGGTGTTGGTGGCGGATGGTAGGTGGTGGTGGTGGCGGATGGTAGGTGGTGGTGGTGGCGGACGATGGTTAGTGGTAGTGGACGACGGTTGTGGCCGACGGGTGGGTGGTGGTGGTGATGGACGGTGGTGGTGGGTGGTGGATGGTGTTGGTGGCGGATGGTAGGTGGTGGTGGGTGGTGGTGGTGGCGGACGGTGGGTGGTGGTAGTGGACGATGGTTGTGGCCAATGGGTGGGTGGTGGTGGTGGTGGTGATGGACGGTGGTGGTGGTGGTGATGGACGGTGGTGGTGGGTGGTGGTGGTGGTGGTGGGTGGTGATGGTAGTGGACGGTGGGTGGTGGTGGTGATGGACGGTGGTGGCGAACGATGGGTGGTGGTGGACGGTGGTGGTGGCGGCGGATGATGGGTGGTGGTGTTAGATATTGGGTGTTGGTAGGATGTTAAGAAGTGTGAAGAAGTGTGAAGAAGTTAAACAATAGCTTCTTTTTAAGACCATAAAAGCAGTTTGTAGATCCTATTGAAAAAAAAAAACAAACAGTCTTCAGAAGTTTATGTCTGCACGCCCACAGACATAAGCCTCCTGCAGATGTTTTAAGCAAAAACAAACACCACCTAATTGAACACTATGTGGTTCATGACTATAGGTAAAAATGTCATTCATCATGATTATGGTAACTATTAGATAGGTAATGGGTGGTCCCTAGTTGAAGTAGGGGTGAGCAAAATAATGGTCGGACCTTTGAAACCCGGTTGCCCGACTCGTAAAACCCTTAATTAGACCTAAATATATTATAAGGGTCGGGTAAAGGGTATTTAAATTTCACCTTAAAGGGTAAAAGGGTTTCAAGGGTCCGACCCTTTTTCAAACCCTTGACCCGTTTACTAGTTTCTAGACATATGTACATCAAATTCGTGATTAATCTAAAATTTAGGAGATGTTTGCATTTCATATATAATTCATCACAAATTTCCGAACTACTAAGAAAAATAAAAATAAAGGGTCATACTACTGACTGGAAACATATATAGGGAATCACTGAATTGTTCTCTACATGTAATTTGTGAATGTAAATATTATTTGTATCAGTTCAAATGGTTTATAAACTTTCGAAGTTAGAATTTACTATGTTATTAAATGAAAGTATAATTGTTTTAGGATTTATATATTAAAGTCATATATGAGATATACAACTAGTAAATGCAAAAAAAAAGAGATACGATTACTGCCTTAAAGGGTAAATGGTTGGACCTTTGAAACCCTTATTTATACCCAACCCTTTTATTGTTTAGAGGGTAGGGTCCCGGGTCCACGTTTCTTCCTAAAAGGATAAATGGTCCGGGTAAGATATTAGATAAAAGGGTCGAGTCTTACCATTTGAACAGTCCTAGATTGAAGTATGCCCACACAATTTCACACCACGTAAGTGAAATACCGTGGGGTAAACCTGGCATAATCCTGCACCATATGAACAATATACCATGGACTAAATCGACTTGATTTAATTTATATGGTATAATGTCTCTTTAAACATCATATCATTTACCATTGCTATCAATTCACCTTCACCGGTACAATCCTTGACCAGGCGCGGACCCACATAGTTACGATCGGGTCCTGAAACATCATTGTTTTTTTTAAAAATTTTAAAAGCGGTATAATAAATTTTTGAAGGACCTTGACCCATTATATTGTCGTATATGCATATGAATATAAATCATCCTTTTTGAATGTATCATTTTCAGCATCTAAAATGCTTAGAAGTTGATTTTTTGCGTTGTTGTTGATACCGGTCGGACCGGCCGGTCGGACCGGAATTCGGTTCACCGACTGGTCCGGTTCTATATATTCGCTCGGCTGCAAGGGAAACGGCTGGTCTGAACCGGTCTGAACGGTCGGACCGTAAAACCGGACCGGTTGAACCGGTTTTCGTTGAAATTTTTTTTTTTTTTTTGAAAAATCATATTTCAAGCATGACCCGTCGTTTTTTGACCAAATTTGTTCGGCCGGTTGAACCGGTTGGCTGTCCGGTTCGGTGTCCGGTCCGGTCCAGTTATGAAAATTACAGTTTGTATATAAATAAGGATGGGATAAGACGAAAAGAAGGAAAACTGATCATGGTTATGGTGATTTAACAAAATTTGACTAATATTGCATGTTCATAAATAGTTGAAGGATTACTTTTGAAACTTATCAATTTGCCACTACTCCTTTTGCTACCTGCCTACTTTGAACACCGACATTGAGTTACGTCTCAAGTTATATAGTCAGGGGTGAATCAAGTCAAAATATAACAATCATAACCTGATAGTAATAACACCGTTAAGTTATAACTCGAATAATCGTAGCATGAACTCGTGAATAATCGTAGCATGAACTCGTATAACTAATGTATCTAACGTACAAAAGTTAACTAGTCAATATGAGTTGGGAGTTGTAAATGAATTATGATCAACTTGTAAATCGATCGCCGATCGGGTAGGTGGTGTATAAACTTGAAAATGTGTTAATTACGTTGTACGGTATGACAAGTTGTATTATTATATTATTACTATATTATATTACATCAAATCATGTCATATTATGGATGGATCAACTAGAATTGCATAAAATGTACGATGATTCATGTGCAGTGATGCAATGACGTGTTTTCTCTTTTCAAAATGAGGTGGACGGGTAGTGTCATAATTAGTCAGGTTGACGGTTTATATATAAACGATCTTTTACTCGTACATGATAGTTATTAAATGTTTGCCACGTAATTATATCATTGTTAACATCGGATAAGAACATTTCGATATTATAGATTTGTTTATCTGAACTTCAGGTTGACTGTTTGCTAGATGATGTACGTCAAATGACGGATATTCGCTTATGACATCATTGGTCAGTAGGTTTGTTTTTGTAGAGCTATGTAAGTCCCATTCAATATTGATTTGTGTCATTGTGTGTGATTATCTCACTCAATATTGGCATCCTTGCTCAGTGGGTTTGTTAGCCTATCGAGTTAGGGGGTGTTTGGGAGTGCTTATTTTTACCAACTTATAACTTATTAAGTTTTTAAAAAGTAATAAGGTGTTTGAGATTGCTTATATTGTGAGAGGAAAAGTTTCATAAGTTACAATGTTGTAACTTATTAACTTAATGAAAAGTTATAAGGAGGTAAAATAAGGAATCCCAAACACCCCCTTAGATAAGAGGTCTCCATTTTTTATTTTATTTTATTATTATTATTATTATTTTTTTTTTTTTTGAACACAGATAAGGGGTCTCCATCGTGTGTAATCTTCTCCAACCAATATCGATATTATATTTTGTAAATTTATTCTCTTGCAATCATATTTCTACAAGAAAATACTAAAAAATAAAACCAACTATAAATCCAAAAATCCAAGTTTACAATAAACAATCCACCTACATTTGAAATTCCCTCTTTATATTAAAAAAAATAGCATTTTTATATTATTTGAAGCTTCAAAATCAACATTGAGCTCGGCTCGTGGGTAGTTTTTCATGCTCAGGCTCGGCTTGTTTATTACTTATTAACTAATTTGTATACATATTTTTAATATATATTTGGAGAAAAACCTTAAACGAGTCTAAACTCAGGTCAAGCTCGTTTAGTACCATAAACAAGCCAAAGCTCATCTCGAGCTTGATTGTGAAGTGTTAATACATAGAAGTCTAAAAGAGGTCAAACTTAAAAATACACAAGGCTCTAGCTCGGGCTCGATAACTAAACAAGCTTTATTTGAGGCTTGGGCTCGGCTCGTTTGCACCCCTTACTGTTGTAAATTTCATTTTATTGCACAAATAAGTGATGGTGGTTATCACAAGATGAGTAAAATGGTCATAAAAACAGCAAAATAACATCAAAAGAAATAAACAAAAAAACTAATTCCAAAATTTCTTTAAAATATTAACAAAAAGACTGATTTATCTGACAAAAAGAGAACTATTTAAGTTGAATTAAAATTTTCATACTCTGAGCTTAAATATCACTTACTAGTAAGTTGTTCAAGCAGAATAAATGATATCAGAATGTTGTCTTAAACGGAGAATACGCATTGGTTCGGTTCGTTTATGAGCTAATAAACAGCTCGCAAATAAACCAGCCCGTTTTAACAGATGGAAAACCACAAAAAAGTTTAAGCTGCACCTAACACTTTTAAACATGTTCAGTACAAGAAAATATAAATAATTAAAGACATTAAACACCTAAAAGTATATTCAATGCGCGCAACGTTCTAAATCATGTATTACAATAATCTCATTATTTTTAATAATTCAACCGAAACAAGCGTTCAAGTAACCAACAACCGCTCCCAACATAACCATTACCGACATGAAAACAACAAATCAAAACATACCTTAGTTCGGTGAAAACAAACACGATGGTCGAGTGATCAACCACCGGCTGAGCGTGTCTGCCGCCTCAACTCCTCATCAGCATTCCTCAAAAACTGATCCCACCCGCTTCCTTCACTCGTATCCAAATAATCATAAGGAACTGCAGTTTTCAAACCTGGTCTAACCCCACACTGACTCTCCACAATCCTCAACTCCGGTTCACCCAACCCCTCGGATTCCAATTCCGCCCACGTAAACAACAACGGTAATGTGACCTCACACCACGGATTAAAATCGATCAGCTTCACTTTATCATCCGTCCTGACATAAACATCAAATGTATAACTCTCCGACTCAAATACATCACTCACCTTTTTAGTATAAAAATCTTTGATTAACAATTCAAGAGCAGGCTTTTTCTCCATCAAGACCGGGTAAAAACCGGTGACTTCTCGCTGCGATATCCCAACTAAAACACGGTTACGTATAAAGACACGAAACTCCATTTCCGGGTGTAGGGTCGGGTACCATTTCCGAAGGGCGAGGAAGACACGGGCGGGTCGGCGAGTATTACAATCGGTACACGAATCATAAGCGTGACAGAGGTCGTGAACTAATGAGTCGGATGATTTAAGCAAAAGCGTGATTTCACTAAACGAGGTGCATTTGAGGCTCGCGTTCGGGCTGATCCAAGCGGAGTCTTTAGGTGAGCTCCAGTTGAGTTTGGGAAAAACCGCCCCGCCTAGGGTTTGGATTGACTCGTTGACTTTTGACTCAAGGTCTGGAAAAGACAGTGGCGCTGTTGGTGGCGGCTGTTCGGATTCGCTATCATCTGACAATATTGTGTAGTCTTCTTCTTCGGGTCGGTGGATTCGGTTGGGTAACGCGTCAGTGTCGGATATGGAAAGTGGAAGTAGGAATGGGCCGGAATCGTCTAGAAGGTAGTTGATGAAGGGTTCGGGAAGCTCATGAATCACGGTTTTTATGGATGTAGATTTGAATTTTGGGTACCATTCTTGAATTTGACATCTGTTTACTTCTTCTTCCTTCATTGGATGTTTAAAAAACTAGAATTGACCGGCCAAATCTGCGAAAAATAGCTAACTCATTAGTGTTTGGTATCCAAATCAAAAACTTGAATGTTCATGGTTTGATAATTTTCTTCTAAATATTTTTACATAATCCCCAAAACTGAAATTAAACTCAAAACGAAACTAACATTCTAGCTAGGCCTGTCAACAACCGAACGAACACAAACAAAGACATGCTCATGCTCGTTCATTTAACTTTAACCAAGCACGGGCATGAGCACAAGCAGTTAATCGAACAAATATTTGTGCTCATGCCGTTTGTTAAAAAAATGGGCGTGTTCGTGTTCGTTCATTTAAAACCTAAACGATCGATTCACACACGTAAACGGACATAATTGAACAACCATAAATGAAAATAAATGTACAAACGTAAACAAACACAGATAAACATAAATGAACAAACGTAAACTAACACAAACGAAAAAGTATAAAACATTAACTAATGATTCATCCAAAAAACACATATAAATTAGTTGTTTAAAAGTACATGAATCATCCAGCATAAAAATTATTATTAACAGTCCCATTCAACAAATATACAGCAAGTATAAATTGATAACAAATATACGCATATACAACATTTTCAACGTAGCCATCATGATTATACAAGTATGCAGCAAGTGAAAACAGACAACAGGTTTAACAAAAGCAAACCAAAAAAATCACGTATTACCGTGAAATCGTTCAACAGTGCTTTAGCCCTAATCTTAATGCTGGAAAATATCAGATTTCAGTCAAAGACTGGTTATTGCGGTGAGATATTGATAATTTTAATATTATGCAGAATTTATATATATAACAATTTAACACTAACAATCCAGTATACTCTCCTACTATTAACAAATTAACCTTTTGCAACTTACAGAACACTAACAATTGTAGTAAGTAGGAACTGATTAAGACTTAAAACACTAACATTTAACACTAAAAATTGACATATTAAGACTTAAAAAACTGATGTCGGGAAAATCGGTCAATATCGCCGATATTATCAGTACCGATATTTTGACCGACGTTCTGCTAGAGGTCCGATAACCGCTATGGCACCAGTATCGACTGCATAGACTGCCCCTAATCGAACCGAGGGCGGCTCAGCCTACCATTAGGGCCCGTTCGTTTCACGGACTTTTTTTAAAGGATTTGGAATTGGAATTGGAATGGAATGGAATGTTTGAGAATCCCTTTCATGTGTTTGGTTGCTTAATATGTATTGGAATTGGAATCTTCGCCGATATTATCAGTACCGATATTTTGACCGACGTTCTGCTAGAGGTCCGATAACCGCTATGGCACCAGTATCGACTGCATAGACTGCCCCTAATCGAACCGAGGGCGGCTCAGCCTACCATTAGGGCCCGTTCGTTTCACGGACTTTTTTTAAAGGATTTGGAATTGGAATTGGAATGGAATGGAATGTTTGAGAATCCCTTTCATGTGTTTGGTTGCTTAATATGTATTGGAATTGGAATCTTCTTGATTCTCGGTCTTTTTTTTTTTTTTTTTTTTTTTTGGAAAAACGAGGACAACGAAGGAAACGTTTTAGTTTTTTTACATTTTTCTTTTTTGATTTATATTTTGAGTTATGATTTTTTTATTAATTTTTTTGAATTTTTTTAGGGGTTTTTATTAACAATAAAAACCCCTCCAAAAAAATTTCAAAAAAATTAATAAAAAAATCATAACTCAAAATATAAATCAAAAACGAAAAATGTAAAAAAACTAAAACGTTTCATTCGTTGTCCTCGTTCTTAAAAAAAAACGTTTTGACCCGTTCTGACCTGAACCTTTTGACCCTAACCCGTTCCGACCGAACCAAAACAACCCTTTTTTAGTTGACCCATTCCGACCCTAACCCGTTTCGACCCAACCCAACCCAACCCATTTGCCACCCCTAGATTAGGGTTAATAAAACAATCCTTTATTTTCCATAACAATGAAATGTGGGATTTAATGGGATTTAGTTTCCATTCCCATTCTTTCATTTAATGAAACGAACATATCAATTCATGGGATTTAAAATCCCATTCCTTAGAATTCCTTCCAAATCCTTGAAACGAACAGGACCTTAGGGTTTTCTAACACATTGAAGTACTAACATTCTAATTTTGCTAATAGTAATAATCTAAGTTCACCTGTTAACAAAAAGTAATGTAATTCTAGGTTTCTAGCTACAAGATTTGACAAATTCAAATTCTAACATAACAGTTAACAAGCAATCAAGTTGAAAGCGAGCAAAATATTTAACAGATTCAAGTAGACGAGTTATTAATTAATTAATTAATTGAATTCAAGTAAACAACAGACCTTGATTGATTAGCGTTTTGATGGGTGGAGCTGCGGCGGAGCAACGGTGGTCGGCGGTGGTCCGCACGGTTGAGAATGAAACACCGGCGTATTGATTTGTGAAGGAGGGGAATTCTAGGTTTTTATTGATGGGGGCTTCTATTACGGAGTTATGGCCTGGGTAATTGTTTTGCTTAAAGCGGCTCGTGAGTTTGAGATTATCAAATATTTAAAGCTTGAGGGAGAGGTGTAATTGTTTTGCTTAAAGCGGCTCGGGTATGATCGGATATTAGAAAATCAGGTATTGACAATACTCGGGTCAAGTTCGGGTCCGAGTATTGTCTCTAAAAACCATACCCAATGCATAAGGTTCGGGTCGTGTATAGAACCGGATATTCTAAAACTAGGTGTTTGAATACCCTATTTCTGGGTATATTGAAAAAACCCTATTTTTGGGTTTTTTCAGGCTTTTTCTAAGTTTTTTTCGGGTATAGTTTCTTTAAGGGGTTACAATTTTAGGGGTATTTTCGGGTATTTTTCAAGTATAGATCGGGTATTTGAAAAAGCCGGTTTCAGGTATTGGAAAAAGCTGGTTTCGAGTATGGAATAGGTTCCGGTTTTAGGGTATTACCGGGTATAAATCGGGTACGGGTTTTGGTACTAAAATGCATATCATATCCATACCCTACAGGTAGGGTCGGATACGGGTTCGGGTATTAAAAAACCCGGCGTATAAAAAAACCGATTCCAGGTTTTTTTTTGGGGTCCGGTTCCAAGTTCGGGTTTTTTGTACACCTCTAGATTGAGTTAGCTTAAACGAGGTGAATTTGAGTTTGAGTCTGAAAATAAGTTTGTCTAGTAGATAGAATGGTTGGAAGGAACTAGACGGGACTTCCTCTAAGGAAGTATAATGGGGAGAAAAAGTTCATTGGGTTCACTGGGACCATCGTTGTAAAAATCGCTAGTCGAGCAGGGGGGGGGAGGACTAGCGATTAAACTGCATAATTAGACGTTAAGGCATAATTTTCATTTTTACATACACACGCACACGTTTTTATATGTAATTTTCAGTTTTATACATACACAAGCATATTTTGACCGGAAATTGGTTGGAATCCACTGATTTTTGCTGAAATATCGCTGAAACCAACAAATTTTGGCCAGAATCTCGCCAGAAACCATCGATTTTTGCCATAACCTCATCAGAAAAAGGACGATTGAATCCGATTAATCTTGATTTTGGTCAAATTTGACCATTGACCGATTAATTTGCCGATTAGCCCAAAATTAGTCAGTGAAGTGGGGAAAGCGATTAATCATGGATTATTATACGCCTAGTCAGGAATTTTGCAACAATGACTGGGACCGAGTGATGGCCAATAAAAAGCAAGGAGGTCTCGGTTTCGGCTTGTTTAGGGATATTAATCTATGCTTACTAGCCAAATGGTGGTGGTGGTTTAAAATTGAACCAAAAAGTCTCTGAAAAGGGTGTGTCTTGTAAAAGGTTAATCTATTTGGTGGAAAGACATATATGGATAGAATCGCAACATAGGAGGCTCTTTACAAAGGGAAAGTGATCGATGAAATAAAATGGTGTCCCACAAAAGGTTAATATATTGGTGAAAAGTTAGCATATGAGGCTCTATACAAAAGGATGGTGATTGTTGAAATCAAACGGTGTCCATTATGTGAAGACGAAATGGAATCGGTGGAACATATTCTTTTACCTCGCCATATCGCTTCGGTAGTACAAGAAGCCGTAAGTGATTGTTGTGAAATTCTTGAGTGTATGTGGACGAGGTGAGAGATCTTCTCAACGTAATGAGCATAAAGATTGTTCTGTTATTAAGTTGTTAAGAGGAAAATGAAGAAAAGCTTCCATTGAAGCCATTGAAAAATCAAAATCATATAATGTTGAGATTGCTTTGCTAACATATGCAATGTCGAAGGTACTGACAACTTTTCACATTTTATTTACACATTATTTTCCCAATTTCTGACTATTGATACTGTTTATATTTCTTTAAGGCCAACAAAGAATTGGAGGTCGGCAGAGAAGAATGGCAGGTGTTGGAAAATCATAGTGTCAGTCTTTGTTCTTGGTCAAATAACTTAGATTTAACTTATTTATTAATAATTATATTTGGTTATTATTAAATCTATAAAACTTCTTTTTGAACTTCAGATTATTTATATTTTAGATGGAATGTTATCCCAAATCGTTTTCTAATTTAACCTACTGAAGAGGCAGGTCCTAGCAGGGCCCAGTTGGACCCGCAAGACTCACCTTGAAGAGGGACGTCTGCGCAAAGACCAACTGGTTCCGCAGGACCCACCATGCTCAAAGAGATGAAGACCTTACGCGCAGTACGCCAGCTGTTCCCGCAGGAAAAGCCTCCCAATGGTGAAGTACCCCGCTTGTTCCCGCAGCTGCGGATACAAGCCATCAGGGAAGGCTACTCGCACTAATAGCAAGGCTACACGCACAAGGCACTAACTCAATAATTCAGTAATGTCACCTGAAGAAGGAATGAGCAAGGCGGGAATACTCCCGCCCAAATGAGCCAGTTCGTACGCTTCTGGAGGATCTTTTGTACTATACCTGCCAAGGTATGGACAAAATAGACAAGATCTGACCAAAGCAGCCCATGAACCAATCACAGGGTGACAGCTCACTGACAACAGTACGACGAGGAGCACGCTCTAGTACAAATTGTCACTATCAGCCGCTGCCTACTCACCAACCCTTGTCGTGGCACGTACATAGCCTGCAGTTGGTGGAAAAGGAATAGTACACAGCCGGCCATGTCACTATCAGCCGCTGCCTACCCACCAACCACCAGCATGGCACGTGCGTAGCCCACAGTTGGTAGAAAAGGAATATTATACAGCTGGCTGTACCTGCTTGGAAACCTACCTTCGGCTATAAATACTCCAACACCTTGGAACGGTATCTGATCTTATCTTATATCTCCATATATTATCTGATATCTGCTCTAGCAATTTCTCTTAATATACACTTAGGGGGTGTTTGGTACAGAGAAAAAGAATGGGAAGAAATGGAAATAGAAATGGGAGAGAAATGGAATTGGAGAGAAATAGAAATGGGTGGAGAATTGACAATCATTTCCTTTGTTTGGTACAATAGAGAAATGGGTGGAGAAACGGGAGCAGAGACGTGATTAGGGTTCCGCCTCGGCATCATCATGGTGGAGAAATGGTGGCTCAGAGACGCGTCGCAACACCGCGAACGGAGTAGAGCGTCATCATCATCACCGGGGTCAGTGGCATTCCCATGGTCAGTCGCAACACCGCGAACGGGAGCAGAGACGTGATTTAGGGTTTCGTTTTGGCTCAGAGACGCGAACGGACGTGGCTGCGGCGTCGGCCGCCGTGCCGGACGTCGGCATCATCATCACCATCGCCGGTCGGAGCATCATCATCATCATACGCGAACGGAGTAGAGCAGAGACGCGATTTAGAAGCAGAGAGAATTCCATTTCCCTTCCAAATGGAGAGAATTGGATTTCTCTACTTTT
Source organism: Bidens hawaiensis (assembly GCF_021521415.1). Taxonomy (NCBI): domain Eukaryota; kingdom Viridiplantae; phylum Streptophyta; class Magnoliopsida; order Asterales; family Asteraceae; genus Bidens; species Bidens hawaiensis. The sequence goes on from NW_027502938.1 coordinate 31,389, forward strand.
TGCCTACACCCAATTCTCAGAGAAAACCAATTATCCGCCCAATTCTCCGCCTAATTCTCCCAAACAAGAGAAACCTAATTCTCCACCCTCAAATCTCTCTACCAAACACCCCCTTATATTCAAGAGCAATCTAGTTTGATTCTCACGCCGGAGGGTGGTCACAAAAAGGTACCCCCCCATTCTCAGTGACGAGCTCACGGTGTCTGTTTTGCAGGTCATCAGAGGAATAACCATCTTTGCCGGACCTAACCCTCGTGGGAAACATCTACTTAACCCCCAGATTATCCGTAATCTGCCGGGGTCACTTAGTGTTTCTTCACCTACCGATTAGGCCCCACCTTGAATTTCATAAAACTGTTTTTCACTTTCTGATGCTCTGTACTATCTACATTATTATTTGTCTCAAGTGTGAAAATTAACTTCTTTTTAGACTATTAAGTTATGTATGAAAATTAGTTAGGGTTCACTTTTTTCTTTATTCTTCCATTAAAATTAATCCTTTTTATATTAAGAAAAATTTATACATATGTATTTGACTTTCTGTTTGTTTATGTGTTAGTATGCATATATGCATGACAGAAGTTGGGATAATTAAGATTATTTTATAGGGATGCAGGTTAAGTGAGATCGTGTGTTTTATTTGTATAGGGGCCACAATCTATGAAAATTGCTTGACTGGTGAGTTTTGTCATGATATTCATATTCAAGTGGCATTCAGCTTCATCTATTTATTTTTTTATTAAACACACATTATTGAATTTAAGTGTTAAATAATGACTATTAAACTTAAATTTGGGACACGATATTTAATAATTTAGGGTTAACGACTGCAGGCCAAGTATAAAACATTTAAAAGTATTGAAAGTTTTGTTTTTTAAGTGAATTAAGTGGATGTGTTAATCTCTTCATGTATTTGCTGAACCTAATTTGTTATATAGTCAATGTGTTGTTTTAATAGTCAATGTGTTGTTATATAGTCAATAACATAGTCAAGATATGTTACACAATAGTCAAATCCTGTGCTGTTTTAATCGATGATATGTACTCTGCAGCAATGGATAGATTAATTGTCAATAAACTCAAAAACGATTACAACAAAATAGTAGGCAAGCGGGCAACAAGCTGCGCCGCAACCCCCTTTTGAATAGCAAAGCCAATCCTACTAAAAACGAAGCTTTGGGACGTAGGAGCCGAAAAAGTACCATGTATGACACGTTTAACCCTGCTCAGAAAATTCACAACCTCTAGGGCCAGAAACCCAAATGTATCAAAAGCAAAAGGGAGAAACACATGTTGATTTTCTAAACAGGCTTTTTTGTGTTTGACAACTTTGCCCGATTCTGCCTTCAACGCAACCTGACCCACAGCAAACCTACGGTCTCTGAGCCCGACAAGAGGAGACACTCCTGTAAGGTCCACACAAGCGTGTTTCCCCCCTGCCCACCCGAACACAATAACGTCAGCGGGCCTTAACGTGGACCTCCCTTCAAGCGGAGATGTAAGAAAGTTAACAAGGGCCTCCTTTTTAGCAGAAATCCCTGCCCTTTTAAGAACATCATACAAAACATCCCTAACCAAATCATGTCTGTATTTAAAACCAGGTAATTATTTGCAATGCACCGCATGGTCTCCAAAGGAATCCAAACAGACATTGCAGCAAACTAGGCAAGGCTCATCAGTCGGAAACATAGGGATCATTAGCCGGTACTTAAGGATAGCCCGCTACTCCACCCCCGACATGTGTTGGCCCAATCCTTCAATGGGGATGGTCGATAGAAAATCTTGAGCCCGAGGAGCCCGAAGGCATTCTAACACCGTTTTTTGTCGAGGGGATAGATCAAACTTTGCTTCTAAGCTCTAGACAATTCCACTAAATAAGGTACTCGCCAAAGCATGTTGGGCTTTAGGGGGGCGGTGTCCTTATTAGAGAACCCGCCAAGATCAAATTCGGGAAGCAAAGCGCGTAAACGATCCATTGCACACCCATAATCAGAGTCCAATCCATCAATACCACATCCCCGAAGAATATGGTCCTGCAAACTCCATGATTGTGTTCTTGAAGCCACAAAAGCATATGTAGATACATCCTCGGCCGAGCATAAACCCAACCCCCCAAAATGGGTCGAAAGTGATGCCAACCTCCGTTGAAGATCCCCGAAGAACGGACCCCCACAAACCACGATGTCCTCAATTGCCCCTCGAATGCCATTATCAAAAATAGAAACAACTTCCCCCACATACATAGGTTGGCACGTTCTTAGGCCAAACAATAGCTTTGCGACCCCCATACATGAGTGAAGCAAAAGAAGCTCACATTGAGGGTCCCGAAGCCTTGGAAGACAACTCATCAATTCTACAGCACTAGATGCCATTTTCATAGCCAAGCTGCTGGATAAACCCCGCATCCCGACTTACAGCACCACTAAGGAGTTTCACACCGAGCACAGGCCTTCCACTCCCACAAGGGAACAACCCACCCTGCACCTTTTCCCCATTACATGTAGGCCAAAATAATTCTGTTTTCTTAATGTTTAATTCAAGACCCAAACGAGGGCCCTCGGCCCTGATAATGTCTAATGCTTTAGCCACCTCTCTAGTGTCCCCGATAATCATACCATCATCCAAGTATCAAGCATGGAAAAGAAGCTTGCAACAATATCTAATTCGGTGAGCAAGTGGATGCAACACTAAGGCAAAAAGAAGAGGCCCAAGAGGGTTTTTGGATGCAACACTAAGGCAAAAATATGGATATTGGTTTTTCGATGACTACGCTGAAGCGCATGCTAAATGCAGCAACCTTGGTGCTAAGTTTGATCCATCTGAGGTTTGTAAGAATTTATTATTTTATTGTTTTGATTTAGATGCTATATAGGTACTTTGACATATAAATAGGTATAATCACTTGATGCCCCTACAAAACTACCACATGATACGTAAACAAACATAATTGAACAAAGGTCAACGAGGTAGACTAGATAATGGGTCAAAAACGGATTTGGATAGTCCATTATCGCTCACCAAACCTATATTTTCATTTCTTGAATTTTGTTACTAATTAAACAGTTGCATATGATTATGCTAGAAGATTTCGATCCATTTGACCGGTGTTCTTATAGTAAAACCTTTAAGTGACAATCCCTGGGATTTTAATGTAAAAAGTCATTATATTAACAATATATGATAGTTTTGTTCTTTATTGTATTTCACTTATTAAAGGTTATAGATTTTCATCAATTATCTATGTACTACACGGGTGCAATATAAAATGTGTTGGTCGGGTGTTCACGGTTCGGTTTGAATCCTAAAAAAAAACATGCTTAGAAGGTTAAATCCGATTTTTTATATACTTTGACAATTTTGTTTATTTTATTATAATTCTTTTATTTTATAATTTTAAAAACCATTTTTGTAGCTTAAAAGCTTTGGACAACCATCGAGCATATTTTCTTTGGCTTTATAGTCAAACATGGGGTTGGAGGATTTAGTATGGGTGCATCAGCTGTAATATACACGGCAAGTTGTTTTGCCTGTGGAAGCAACCATCATAACTAGGAGAATACACCAAGTTTTAAAGTTGTTCTAGTTAGGTCACTGAAAAAATCTTTTGTTCCAATCAGGTCATTGAAGTTTCTTTTTTGTTCAAATTCTAGATATTTTACCTAAATAGCAAGTAATCTAGGTTTTTATTTTTTTTTGTTTTATTAATATTTGGAAAATTGGATTTAAATAATCCAAACTATTAACCAGTGGCCAATAATAATCCCAACTAACAATCTAACCACCGACAATCCCAACTTTCAATTTTGTTACCAATAGCAATCTCGGTCTAACAAATTGTTAACTTAATTAACTTATGATGACGCGACTTGCGACATGAATAATTGTTAAAAAAAAATAAAATATATATCAACATTTTACCCCAAATGTTGACCCACCACCTTAAGAAAAACAAAAAACCTCATGTGAGGAATTCCTTAATCATCATCGTTTAGTAGTAAAGGTCATTCGATGTATTATTGAAACCTTCCTTTATCAATTTCAACCTGAGACTTTACTTTCAGCCACCGCTCCACAACGTCTTCCTCTTCCTTTAGCTCCTTCTGCCTATCTCAAACCTTCACCGCCTCTTCCCCATCATCAATATCAATGATGACTGTGAGGAAGACCACCGGTGTGAAGCTAGTCGAGAGATCGGAGGCGGTGACCATCAGCTTCCTATATGGGCAATCGAAACCTGCGATTCAAAAGAGAGGAAATAGAGAGGGAGAAAGATAGATCATAACAAAGAGAGATGGAGAGCCAGATTTGTACTCGCCGGAAACCTGCAACTCGTTTTCCGGCGAGCGAATCTGAAAAGATGATGGCATGATGGTGATGCACAATGGGTGCTGGTCAAGGTGATTGTGTCTATGCACGAGGTGCTTTGGCAACAGTCGGCGAAATTGGTTTTCCGATGATGCTGATTTGGCCGGCGACATGGAGTTGGGTTGGGGGAGTTGAGATATGAAGATGAAGCATATACAATTTCATCTATTTTTTAATTGAGATAATGGGTTTTTTTTGTCATTTCACGTGCATTTTAGTCTTAGTAAATATCCACATCACACGCCACGTCATCAAAAGTTTTTTAAAAAAAAAACCATAGATTACCTGTTATTCAGGTAAAATATCTAGGATTGGAACAAAAAAGAAACTTTTATGACCTGATTGAAACAAAAGATTTTTCAGTAACCTAATTGGAACAACTTTAAAACTTTGTTACTATTCTATGAAGTAAACCCTTTAATCTACTGGAAACTAAACAAACATAAGAAACCATTCATCTGAATTAAAACCTCTAAGTTATCATTAAAGTATTATTATTTTGAATCTGAAATACCTATGGAGGAAATAGATCCATGTCAAGAGGACGACAAAGTTTGGGCGCTAAATATGACGAATGCCTAAATCAAAGACCCATATTTGAATGTATGTTTATTTAGTTTTTCTTTTTCATACTATTTTGAATATACAGTTTCTTATATTAATTTAAGTAGTTGTGTTTTATAATGTTTTGGGGCTACATAGGCTATGGTTGGTGTGTGGACTTATTTTTTGTTTAGTTTTTTTAAGAATTTTGTTTTTGTTGCATTTGTTATAATAGTTTCGGCGTAGATAAGCTACGGACGTCGCTTTTAATATTATTTTAGTTGTAGTTTTGACTTTTGGCTTCGACTAAGAGGGGCTATACTCTATATTTATTGTTTGGGTGATAACATTAGTTTGATAAACATGCTCAAAGTACTATGTAAATAAACCTCCCTCGTAGCAATATATCTACATCTTTAAATCGAACAATTTTAAAACTTCCCAAACAAAAACGAATTCAATTCAAAGTATGTGGATTGGGTCTTCATCTTTTTATGATGCATTTGCATAAAGCTACACTATAAATCAATTGTACATTTACATGTGTTTTTATCATATATATATATATATATATATATATATATATTCCAAACGGCTTGATTTGTGTTAATTGAAAGTTTAAACACCCGAATTGAAACACCGTTTTGTCATTTGGAGCAGCGTTTCAAGGTAAGTTTTTACATCAATTGACTTGTTTTCTCCTTTCGATTAAAAGTCCTAGAATATTAGTTTGAAATTCAAACAAAACTTAAAGGAGTTTAGTTTCGTTAAGTTTTTTTCTTCTTCCATTTTCTTTAACAGAGGTTCAATGAGAAAAAGCGGGCGAAAGATGGGACATGTGACAATAATTTTTTGAGGCGAGTTATTATCAGTTAACTGCAAAAATCACGTTATTAAAATAAAGTGACAACTTTATAGAATAGTAACCAACTTTGAAATTTGTTCTAATTAAGTTACTCATATTTTATTTTGTCTCAATTTGATCACTCAACTTTCAATTTTATCTTAACTAGGTCACTTAACTTTTAATGCGTCTCAATTAGATCACTTAACTTTTAGTTTTGTCTTAATTAGGTCACTCAACTTTCAAGAAGTATTCTAACACCATCTTTTTTACCTATATATATATATGAATTATGATAATATCGTAGATGTTTCCTTCGTTTTATAACACAAATTGAAAGTTGATTGACCTAATTGAGACAAATTAAAAGTTGAGCGACCTAATTGAAACAAAATAAAATGAGTGACTTAATTGGAACAAACTTAAAACTTTGTTACTATTCTATAGCGTTTTTCCAAAAAAAAAATATATGTTTATAAACTATAGGTTATTTGTGTGACATCTGCCCCGATCCGACCCGACCCAGGTACCCGTTTCTCTGACCCGATCTCTCTTTTATTATTTAATATTTATACTTATATTTTACTTTTAATAATACTATATATTTTCCTTCCCGCCTCTCTCTCTCTCTTTCTTTCCGCCGTCCCGTCCCTCTTCCTTCTCTCTTTCCGCCTTCTTTTCCCTCTTGTCGCCGTCCCGCCCTTACGCCTTGTTTTCCCTCCTCTTTGCTTGTCCTTTGGTTCTTCCCGCCTAAGGATGTCTGCAGCTCCACGCGCCAGACTCCTTATATGGAAGCCTGCGTGAAGACATCTTGTTCCTGCGATGCGTGAAGAGAGCTCTTCTCGCAGCGCGCTAAGAATGCATGTTCTTCCCGCAATGCGCTAAGAATGTATGTTCCTCCCGCGATGCGCTTAGAATTCTTGTTCTTCACGCAGCACGCTAAGGATTTGTGATTCTTCCCGCAGTGCGCTAGGATTGTTGTGCCAGCCTTCGCGCTCGCGCACCTCAGCCTTCCCGCGCTTAACCCTTGTATCTTCTGTTTAAATCTAGCCGTTTGCTTTTGTGTTGTCTTATCTTCTGTGCTGTTGACCTAACCTATCTAATGTCTGAATAGTTACTTTCGGCGCAGCATGCGTACCAACCCCCATTGGTTGGTAGAAAAAGTGACTGACATTATCTTTTGAGATCTGCTTTTGCCATGCTTGACCAGTACCTTTATCTGATCCGCCCATGCTTTTTACTGTTCCCTGACAGCTTTATCTTGCCCCCTGCAGCTGCCATATCTTTTGATATCTTTTGCTTTTGGAATCTTTTGCTTTTTGAGATCTTTTCCCCTTTTCTAGGGATTATGTCTCCTAGGGTTTTTCTATAAATAATAATAATATTTCATAACACATCACACACAAAACACTTAATCTCTCCTGCTCTCTTGCTCCTTGCTCTCTCTGCCGTCTTCCTCTCTGCCTCCGTCTTCCTCCTTGTTCTTCCTGCTTTTCCGGTAATATATATTATAATTTACTTATTAATTATGCTAACTTATAATCAAGACTTAAAACAAATCATTAAAACAATAATCTTATTTATAGGTTAACTTGTGCTTGTTTAAAGTTGGTTCTTGCTTTATCTATCACCGCATCGTTTATCAAGTGAGTTATCTCGTATCTAATCCCTTTTTATTTTAAATGCTTTGGGATGTTCATGTGTTCATACAAAACTTGAGTCTTAAACTTGTTTATGAACTTTAGTCGCGCAGTATCCCATGTGTTGAGGACGTTTACTTGGCTGTTTATTTGTATGTGTGTATCATTAACCGCTTTGTTCGGCCTATTCCGCAGTTCCGTTGGTACCATTAGTTGAACACGGGAGACCTATCGTTTACGGTTTTCTTTGTTTACACTTGCACAGATGTTTTCTCGTTTTTATGCTCAATTGGGAGCATGGATTGAACTATGATCTATGAACTATCTTAGGCTTGATCACAATCTGATTACACCCTTGTTAAACTCTAGACATACACGTGTTGCGCGCAGATTTACTGTGATTATCTATGATTATCTATTAAACTTGATTTCTCACCAACACGCAAGTGTTTGACGTTTATTTTAACACATGTTCAGGTTTGCAGTAGCTGTTTTGGAGCTTGTGGACACGTAGGACGTTTTTACTTTTGGACCTAGAATTAAAATGTATCAAGACAAGTTAATGTTGTTTGAATGTTATAATTTATAATATATTGATTTATGTTCTTTATTTTCCCCCGCTGCGCGTGCGCGATAAAATGTGTATTAATAAATATTGACACCAATAGTGTCGCGAGTAATGAAGCAATATGTGGCGCCCCGATGTATAATCCGCCTTTGGTCGGGGTGTTACAGATTGGTATCAGAGCTCGTTGACTTTAGGATAGGTGGTTAGACGTAACGGCCTAGAATACCTAAGAGTCCCTTCTCGCGCATGAGAGAAATCTCATGTTTGCGCGCTTATTGTTAATTACTCGTTATTTATGAATATGCTCGCACTTGCGCAGTATATGATTTTATGTTCTATTTCGCGATATTTCGATTTTTGTGAATTTCGATTTTTATTGATTTTACTTACATATTCGTTTGTTGGGATTGAAAATCCGAAAAGTCATGGTGATACATGAATAGTTGATTTTCAATTTCCATTTACGATTATGTTCTGAGGTTGGAGACTTGAAAAGTCATGGTGATACATGAATTGTCAACCTCCAATACTCATTTTCTTGTATGTTTTATATTGAGGATTGAAAAGTCATGGTGATACATGAATCGTCAATCTCCAATACTCGTTTGCCCGTATATTTTAAATTGGGAATTCGGAAAGTCATGGTGATACATGAATTGTCGATTCTTGATTCGAATTTGTTACCTCTATTAAGTCTGCATTTAGGATCATTTATTTTACTTTAACTTTTGATAGTATCTAACTCCGTGAAACCAAGCTTTATAAGATTAAAACTTTGCGCTAAAACCAAGATATTAACTAAAATTAAAACTTTTATAGAATGCCTCCGCTATCTCGCCGATTTCAGAAAAGAGAAGCCTCGCGCATGCGTAGACAGCAACGTTCCCAGGAAATGGCCGCCGCAATAGCCCAAGCTTTGAGCCAAAACAATACCAACACCACTAGTTATACCATTAAGTCCTTTAATGCGGGTAACCCTCCGAAGTTCACAGGTCTTGAAGGAGCCACCGTGATGCTCCAATGGCTTGAGAAGATTGAAAACGCTTTCCTCCATACCCAATGCCCCTCAGAAAGACGAACCCTATATGCTTCCAGTGTCTTGGAATCCAGAGCGCTTACATGGTGGAATGGAGTAGCTCATGCGCGTGGCGCAGAGGCTGCTTCTAGCATGACATGGGAGGAATTCAAGGAAATTCTTACGCGAGAATTCTGCCCTCCCAACGAAGTTAAGCGCCTGGAGGAAGAATTCTGGAACTTGAAGCAATACAGCGGTGAAGCGCGCGAGTACGCGACGCGCTTCCACGAGCTAAGCTTACTGGTCCCCTCACCTTGTTACCCCTTCCCGCCGAGCCATAGAGAAATTCCTTGGGGGTCTCCCCATGGAAATTCAAGATTCTGTATGGGCCAGAAACCCAGTTACCCTCTCTGACGCCATTGAGTTGGCCGCTGTGCTCAGCGACAACCATGTCAGAGCAGGAACCCTGTTCCTGCGGGGAACAGAAAAGACCAAACCCAAGACTGTCCCTGAACCAACAGAAACCAAACCAGAACCCTCAAACCATAACCAGAAACGTAGGCGCAGACAAGCCTATGCGCTTACCAACCCGCCCATTACCCAACAACCCATTTATCAACCTCCAGTTTATGCGCCTAACACACTGTCAACCTACCCAGCACCTCCTGTAGTCCACAACTATGCCTTAACCAATCCAGCACTTCCTGCCCCGCCAACTAAGAAACCTTACACAGGAAACCAACCCTTTTGCCCAACCTGTAGACTTCATCACCCACCTCAAGTCCCGTGTCGACAATGTAACCGATGTGGCCGCGTAGGTCACTCCGTTGAGTACTGTAGAACCCCTCCCTCCAATCCGATTGCGCCAACACCACCAGCCTACCCGCAGAACCCACAGCCAACTTACCAAAACCCACGACCCAGATCGTGCTTTAACTGCGGTGATCCAAGTCATTTCCGGAATGCGTGCCCAAGGCTACAAGTTCAGATTTCTCAAGCGAATCCGGTGAACCAAATTTCGAACCAAGTGACGCGTGGC
>NW_027502939.1:0-17539 GCF_021521415.1 Bidens hawaiensis
GTTGCTTAGTCATGATATGATGTGTAGATACATGTTAGGAATTTTTGATACATTAAAAAGTACTTATTATCACCAACGAGCCGTCGGGTCAAGTTTGTGTGAGTCCATATGTGGGTCTTAGAGTCATGTGTTGTTGAACACACTCTCATAACTTAAACACTTGTACTAGGTAACGATTAGCGAGTCAAGTGCATCCTTTTAGTTTTGAGAAAAGTCTATTACACGCGACACCAGGTGAGTTCATGCATTTTCCCTACTTGTTTTCTTGATTGAAAACCCAAAACTATTTTTGTATACTTGTTTTCTAGATTGAAAACACAAAACACTTCTCATAGTTTTCTGGATTGAAAACACAACTATTTTCGTATACTTGTTTTCAGGATTGATAACACACCATTTTCCTATACTTGTTTTCGGGGAGAAAACATGGATATACTTACATGCTGGTTTTCTGGAGGAAAACGCAGCGACTTGTTTTGGATTTATGTAGTTTCTTATGTATCACAAGTTTATACTAGATGCCCTTATATCACTTAAAGTCCTTACGTTACCTTGAACCGATAGGATGGGATCGCGGGATTATATGGAGTAGTACTACTGGGTTTGACAAACCCCACCCGGGCTAGTCGCACTAGCACGGCTGTGATGTCGTAAAACGGGTGTTATATTTACCTAACTTTTATACGCCAGTGTTAGTGATAGACCCGGTAAGAAGGCATACATACAGTCAGCTTCGGTTCAAACGTCTAGTAGCTTGTAAATGGGTTAGCTACCCTGGTATATTTGAAAAGTGCTAAATCTACTTACACATATACTACTTATGCTACGTATACTACATATACTACTTTTTACTAAAACTTTTGAACTCACCAACCTCGTGTTGACCCTTGAATATTTATACTTGCCCAGGTTGCTAGATGTGCTAAGGAGCGGGTTTGATTGCTTATGTTTGGAGTCATACTTGTTGCATGAACTTTTATTTCACATTGTTTACATTTGATGGGTTGTGCATGTTTGAGCACATGGTTTGTTATTTTAAACCATTTACTTTACGCTTCCGCAAATATTTAAACTGTATGGTTTGGTTTTTGTTTTCTCATGTTTGAATGAGACTTAAATAACATTTTGAACATTTTGAATTGGATGTTTGGTCTAACAAATGAGCTAGATCCTGGTATGTCACACGCCTCACGGTTAAACTCCGTTAGTCGAAATTTGAGGGTGTGACACCATGTCACACCCCGACCAAGGGCGAGGGAACATGCCGGGGTGCAACCGATTGCCCAAATACACAAGACAATGTTTAAAGTAACAATATTTAATCAACTCATTTTATTTCATAAATCAACAAACAAACACATCTCGTTCATAGAAACAAGTTTGGAAACAAGTAGTAATCATATTGTTCGTTTTACTAATACCCTAATAGTCTTGGTAACGTTTTTCATCAAGTCCTCGAGTCAACAAAAGTCAAACCTGTAACATTTAATAAAATAAAGTTTGTCAACACAAAGGTTGGTGAGCAGTTCATAAGTTTGAGCATATAAGTATATAGTAATAAAAGAAAGCCACAAAACTTGTATACAAGACAATAAATAAAAGCAACAACTTGGATAAAATAGTTATCGCTAAACAAGTTAGCAACACCTAGCTATAAGGGGATGCCAAATAGTCTAGGATTTTATTGACAATTGCTAAACACATTAGCACCACCTAGCTACAAGGAGTTGCCAAGTAGTCTAGGATTTTATAGTTATCGTTAATTGTATTACGTTAACGACACCTTGCCATGAGGGGTTGCCAAATGGTCTAGGATTTATAGTTCCACCATCCAAAAGCGATAAACACTTAAACATGTAAGCATAGAACACCAAATCGAGCAATTATTTCAGTAAAGTATACAATCACGTTTGTGGCTTTAAAAATTCAAGTAAATAAAGCATTTAGTTTGATAAGTATGAAATGCCACCCCAAAACGAAAGATGGAAAAAAGGGTATGAAAGTACTCACCTCGATTGATGAACCGAGAAATAAATAGATAAATAAATGAAGCTCGAACGGTAAACGAACAGATCCGACATGAAACGATAAACACCTTAGCTAAAATAAATAATGTAATATATATTAATGAACTTGAAACCATAATGGAACTATATTGGAAACAATGAACGATGAGGTTTGGTTGTAAATCGGTTTACCGGTTAATTTGTTAATGATTAGGGACTCGTACTTAATTGGTAATTTAAAATAAAATAATATTATTTTATTTGGGTTTTAAATAACTAAACCAATATTAAATAGAAACAAGACAGGTTTTAAATCAAGAGTTCGGTTTTCATAAAATGAATTGATAATATAGCTTATAGTAATATTATTAATGATAATGATAGTAATGATAATAATAATCGTAAAAAGATATGTTAGATATGTGTATATATATATATATGTATAAGATAATGATGATAATAATAATAACAATAATTATTATTAGTAATACTAATATAGTATAATACTAATATTAATGGTTAAAGAATAACGATCTTAGTATTATGTAAAATGTTGTTGATAAAAATAATAATAATAATAAGTAATATTGATAGTAAGTAATGATACAATGCTCGATGTCGTTTTGATTTCTAAACGTATTCGTAAATGAATATAATAATATTATTGTTAATAATAACTGATAAAAATATGATTTTACTAAATAATAGTAATATGATGTTTATTAATAATAATAACAACTTTAATATTTATAATAATAATAATAATAATAATAATAATAATAATAATAATAATAATAATAATAATAACAATGTTAATCATGAATACATATAATAGTAAGTTAACCATAATAATACTAATAATAATTCTTAAGTAGTAATATTAGTACTACTAGTAACCATTATTTGTTAAGTATATAAAAAAAATGATAATACCAAAACCGGTCTAGGATGAGACGCGAACCCGAGACCTCTAGTTTATTAACTAACATACAAACTAACCGAACCAAAATATCAATTGTTAATTTAAACCCATAAGAAAATAACATATCCATTTCCCGTGTGTTTATCTTTTCTCCAAATCAAAAATAACTCCATACCCAAACCAACTCGTTTCAAAGTATATAACCAAATATATATAACCGGTTATTAACGAATTTAACTCTTAAATTCGATATATGAAAAATTAATACCATCGACACTCAAATTAATTTACCTATTATATTCTGCATAAGCTCGTGACTCTACATCGGGAAAACCCGAGCCGAGGCCGATTATGCCGGAGATTTGAAGACAAACAGCCGGAGAAGGAGAGCCGGCGCGAGAGAGAGCGCGAGCATAGAGAGAGACAGCAAGAGAGAGAGAGAGAGAGAGAGAGAGAGAGAGAATGAGAGAGAAACCGAGGGTACGGCGGCCGGCTTTCCGGTTGCCGGAAAAACGTGACAGAAGAGGGAAAGGGGCTGCGCGTCGGAGATGGGTGGCCGGAGGTTCGGTGGTGGTGTTTTGGAGGTGGTGGCCGAAGGAAGAAAGGGTGGTGGTGTTTTGGAGGTGGTGGCCGGAGGAAGAAAGGTGGTGGTGCGTCGGGACTCGCCGGAGATGCGCCGGCCGCCGGAATTCGGCGCCGGAAAAATGAAAAAGAAAGAGGGAGGCGGCTGTGTATATATGCTTAGGTTTAGGGTATTTTCTTTTTATATGTAACATACATATTTATAGAATGGCCCTCCAGGATTCAATAAATGTTTAATATGAGTTTAAAGGTTTCCAAGACTTATAACGAGTTTATGAAAAAATCAATTTAAACCCTCTATGTTTTCTTAACGACACTATAATATGACAAACATCGATAATTATGGTCGAGGTATATAATAATATTATACAATTATTAAATAAGGTTTTAAAAGTATTGAGTAGGGTTTACAATATGAAGGCTTACAAAAACGAATATAAGTCGAGACTCAAATTTGACGAATGTCACAGTATCCCTAACTTTTTGAAAATTTCGTCCCGAAATTGAAATAAACTTAAAGAAAAGTAATTATTAACGATTGTTGTCTTTAGTAAGATAATTGTATGAACAAATTTTAATCAAACGAATAACGTCAAATCCTTGAGTGATTTGAAAAACGTTACAAATGAGAAACATAATAAAGGCACTTATATATAGGATGTACCAGCGGCGTATCCGCCATGCCCTTATTGTGTTTTCACATTTTTATCGTCTTTCTGCCATCATCCTCGGGTCTGAGTTATCGCATACAACCGTACTTACCATGGCTTCCACACGGAGATCTCGATAATTAATTGTGCACCCATAATTATTTAGATCGTCATATGGTCCACATGGTTCGTTCCATTGTGTGGTTTAAGAGACATATTTATTTTGAAATCTTTAAATAATAGATGTGTAAATAATTTTGTTGAATTTTACCAATATTGACAAAACAGTACTAGCGGTTGAGAATTTCGGGATTGACTTTTTTTATAAGTAGGAAAATGGGATACATAAATAAAATAGTTTAAAGTCTTAGAATATAAACCAAGGCGAAAATAACAATTCGGCTTAAATTAAGTAAGGACGATCAAATAAATATAAAAAAAATTAGGGTAAACAATATGAAATAAGATCTGAAGTCTGAAGTCATCAAGATAATTACCAAAGTCTATAAATCGAGGTACTAAATAAAATTGATAAGATGAAACCCGATAAATAGAATGAGAAGTACAATAAATGAACCCATAAAGTTGAGGTAAACGACGATACAACTAATAATAACATCGTACGATGTGTTTCACACGTGAACAAACTTGAGGTTAAAAGAAATTGAGAATTAGATTGCGTGAAATCACGAAGATGAGGTGAGTTTCTTTGGGGTGACGCATACGTGTATTAATATAAATAAAATAGTATTTGATTAACAACCAAAACAATCAATGAAAGGTGATAAAACATAAATACGACTACTATTGTGAAACCATTTATGTAATTGTCATTATAATAACGGTTTCTAATAGCGCCAAAACTTATAGACAGCCACACATAAGCCGTTAATAGATTAGATAAAATAATATAGAATAATGCATAGAATCGTGTTTACATAACTGCTCGAATATAAATAACATAGTCATGAAAATATAGTTTAAAAGATAAACGGAAGAATTACCCAATTTATTGTTGAATAGTTGAATTTGGTCATGAATAATTAAGATACAAAATGTAATCTCATGTGCATAAAGTTACAATCGAAACATCTCATCAATGGAAAAGAAAATCGCAATAACAGTGAGACTCGAATAAATGACGAAATATGTAAATTGCGTAGCGTATAATAGGCTAAAATTGCAAATGAGGTCTTAAGTAAGGCCGTTTTATTGTTTCCAAAAAATGTACATAATAGCAAGGCATCGCGGTAACGTATTGCTAGGGAAAATATTTAAATCATTATTGAATGTAAATCTTGTAACCCAAATTGTTAAAATTTATGTCACAATATGAAGTATGAAGCGTTTATAAATGCGTCCCAAAAAGTTTCGTAAATCCAAGGTCATTGAGTTCAAGCAAAATGATGAAAGTTGTAATATGTTATTGAATAAAACTTACATTCAACATTAAGAATGAAACTTCGTATTTATAAAGTTATTAAGAGGTTTATCACCTTAGTAACAATATTTAAAACCTTGAAAACACGCATATAATCGTTTAATAATCTTTTTTTTAAAACAATTCCTCATAATAAAATTTTTGTTGTCATGACAATATCGTATATATATATATATATATAGAGAGAGAGAGAGAGAGAGTTTATAATTTAAAAGTGATTATTTGAACACATTAGGTTGTTATAAATACACTAGCTGTATATATATAAATAATCTTTTTTTTTTTGAGAAAAAACGAAACTTGCATGTGTAGGGAGGGGTTTTAGGCTACGAATGGTGAATGGTTTGGAAATTTGGTGAAGAATGAGTGTGTTTCGGTTGGCTTGCGTAGTTGGGTTTTTTTTTCTTGAGTTGGATTTATGAGGTTTGTTGAGTTTAGGTCGTTTGAGTGGTTTAGGCTTGGATGATTTGTATGAGTAATGGTTGGGCTATTAGGTGAGGTTTTTGCTTATTTGAGCTCGGGTTAAGTTGATATGTTGGATAATTTGATCTTGACTAGTTTGGATTGATATTCGGTTTATACATGTATTTGGTAAGGAGTGTTTGGGTTACTATTTTGATATCAAACTCTATGGTTGGATGGGAACGATGTGGCGATATGGTTTGACTCGACATAGTATGGGTCGAAGGATTTTGAGCCGTAGTTGGGTAAACTTTGATTTGTATATGTCCGAAGCATTCATGAGTGTGTTTGTCTGTGTCTTTGAAGTATTAGGATAGTGAGTTTGATAGGTTTTCGTGGCGTAGGAGTGTCGATAGTTAGGGCTTTTTGCTGAGTTGATTTTTTTTATATATCTTGGACTTGCATGGGGTTTGGGTAGGTGAGGGTATACTTTTGGATGTTTAGGATTCGTTCATATTCAGGAAAGACTTCAGTGCTCGGGGAAACTTTTGAGTGGAAGGGTGGTTTGATTTTTTTTAAACTAATAATAGGTATTAAATTGAAAGTATTATAATTTATAAATAACGTTTGAAGCATCCACAAAAATTTTGATAATAAAAATTACAAGTTAATATATATATGAATATATATATTATATAAACAGAATTTTTGAGATCCGAACGTGTGAATCACACAATTATTTTTTATAAAGATTAAAATAAAAAAAAATTATTATTATTATTATTATTATTATTTTGCTTATGAGGAAATTTAAAATACATAAATTGAATGTTAAAATTTGTTATGAGGTTTCAATATTAAATGATGAATGTCGTTTTTGGGAAAACAAAGTTGCGTAATGATTTTTTTTACTAAGTTCGTTACCTAATATCGTGCAACGAAAATATCATGGTAAGTTAAAATGACCGGCATTGTAAATCGAGAAATCACAAGTAAACGATTATTGTCTTTAAAGTAAAATTTCTATGAAGTTTTGCATGAGAGTTTCAAGAAGATTACAAACTATCAGTTTGTGACTTTCTTGAGAAATCATGGCAAAACTATCATAAGAATTTTAAAACGCGGAAAATCGTATGACACAAGTTTTATTTGTGAAAGGTTATAATGAATTGAAAACTTCGAAATGAAAGTGGTATGAGAATAAATTTGGATCATGAAAATTCTGTCACGTGTATTATATAATGTAGTATAATTAAAAATGTCGTGAGAAGTTTAAATAATTTAAAATTTTGAAGTGATCGTTCAAAATAAACGGAATATTAAAAAAAAATTTATAAAATTTTTGTACAAGGACGTTAAAGGCAATTTAAAGTTTATACAATAGAAAATTTACTTGAAAGATGAAATTTATCATAAAACTTTCTTAATATGATGAAATTCATATAATAAGAATTTTGTATGTAAATAGACTTAATGAAAATAAATGGCATATTAAAATCATTACGAACAGATCAAACTAGCTATATATATATATACATATATTTTTAACTTATATCGAAGAGATCATAATGAACGAAACTTGTAATAAAATCATTGTGAAATCAAAATGAGAAAATTGGTGTAAAACTTTACCATATAAAATCGAGATATAAAAGAATTATTAACAAATAATAAAAAAAAATATAAGATTTATAAATGAAGATTTGTGATATGAATTTATAACAAAATAAAGGAAGAATGGTTTAAATTTATCGAAATGTAATAATAATTTTTTAAGATTTAAAGGCGGAGAAATCGTGCATGAACCACAATGACTTGATATTCCGACACTAAAAACCTTTAATACAAAAATACCATGTTGGAGTCTAAACATGTTCACGTACCACCGCGTCTTTTTCATGTCTTCGACTCAAATAACGATTGTAATAAAAATAATAAATCAAGATACAACGTCATGTCAAAACGCTAGTCCACGTACCACTGCAGTTCTATTGTTTTGACCACCGAAAATTAGGATGGCGAGCGGAACACTCGCATTCGACTACTTAAAGTGTTCATCTCATATGAGACAATCTTTAAGGAGATTTGAAACAACGGGATCCAAGTTAAGCTCGTGATCCATAAAACACAATAAAAACTAATGTTTTTGCATTTTAAGGTAAGGATACCTTGGAGTACTATGAAAGTGTGTGTATGTGTATATTTATGATTTGATAAAATAAATAAGTATATAAATAGACATGTGTATTGAATAATAAAGTAGGGTAAACACGTATATGCAACACGTATAAGGACCCTAAAGTAAAGACTATACTAGTTCGTTACGTCTAACCACCTATCCTATAGTCATGTGGCTCTGATACCAATCTGTCACACCCGACCAAAGGCGGCGGAACATGTCGGGGCGCAACCGATTGCCCAATACACAAGACACTATTTAAAGTGACAATATTTAATCAACTCATTTTATTTCATAAATCAACAAACAAACACATCTCGTTCATAGAAACAAGTTTGGAAACAAGTGGTAATCATATTGTTCGTTTTACTAATACCCTAATAGTCTTGGTAACGTTTTTCATCAAGTCCTCGAGTCAACAAAAGTCAAACCTGTAACATTTAATAAAATAAAGTTTGTCAACACAAAGGTTGGTGAGCAGTTCATAAGTTTGAGCATATAAGTATATAGTAATAAAAGAAAGCCACAAAACTTGTATACAAGACAATAAATAAAAGCAACAACTTGGATAAAATAGTTATCGCTAAACAAGTTAGCAACACCTAGCTATAAGGGGATGCCAAATAGTCTAGGATTTTATTGACAATTGCTAAACACATTAGCACCACCTAGCTACAAGGGGTTGCCAAGTAGTCTAGGATTTTATAGTTATCGTTAATTGTATTACGTTAACGACACCTTGCCATGAGGGGTTGCCAAATGGTCTAGGATTTATAGTTCCACCATCCTAAAGCGATAAACACTTAAGCATGTAAGCATAGAACACCAAATCGAGCAATTATTTCAGTAAAGTATACAATCACGTTTGTGGCTTTAAAAATTCAAGTAAATAAAGCATTTAGTTTGATAAGTATGAAATGCCACCCCAAAACGAAAGATGGAAAAAAGGGTATGAAAGTACTCACCTCGATTGATGAACCGAGAAATAAATAGATAAATAAATGAAGCTCGAACGGTAAACGAACAGATCCGACTTGAAACGATAAACACCTTAGCTAAAATAAATAATGTAATATATATTAATGAACTTGAAACCATAATGGAACTATATTGGAAACAATGAACGATGAGGTTTGGTTGTAAATCGGTTTACCGGTTAATTTGTTAATGATTAGGGACTCGTACTTAATTGGTAATTTAAAATAAAATAATATTATTTTATTTGGGTTTTAAATAACTAAACCAATATTAAATAGAAACAAGACAGGTTTTAAATCAAGAGTTCGGTTTTCATAAAATGAATTGATAATATAGCTTATAGTAATATTATTAATGATAATGATAGTAATGATAATAATAATCGTAAAAAGATATGTTAGATATGTGTATATATATATATATGTATAAGATAATGATGATAATAATAATAACAATAATTATTATTAGTAATACTAATATAGTATAATACTAATATTAATGGTTAAAGAATAACGATCTTAGTATTATGTAAAATGTTGTTGATAAAAATAATAATAATAATAATAATAAGTAATATTGATAGTAAGTAATGATACAATGCTCGATGTCGTTTTGATTTCTAAACGTATTCGTAAATGAATATAATAATATTGTTGTTAATAATAACTGATAAAAATATGATTTTACTAAATAATAGTAATATGATGTTTATTAATAATAATAACAACTTTAATATTTATAATAATAATAATAATAATAATAATAATAATAATAATAATAATAACAATGTTAATCATGAATACATATAATAGTAAGTTAACCATAATAATACTAATAATAATTCTTAAGTAGTAATATTAGTACTACTAGTAACCATTATTTGTTAAGTATATAAAAAAAATGATAATACCAAAACCGGTCTAGGATGAGACGCGAACCCGAGACCTCTAGTTTATTAACTAACATACAAACTAACCGAACCAAAATATCAATTGTTAATTTAAACCCATAAGAAAATAACATATCCATTTCCCGTGTGTTTATCTTTTCTCCAAATCAAAAATAACTCCATACCCAAACCAACTCGTTTCAAAGTATATAACCAAATATATATAACCGGTTATTAACGAATTTAACTCTTAAATTCGATATATGAAAAATTAATACCATCGACACTCAAATTAATTTACCTATTATATTCTGCATAAGCTCGTGACTCTACATCGGGAAAACCCGAGCCGAGGCCGATTATGCCGGAGATTTGAAGACAAACAGCCGGAGAAGGAGAGCCGGCGCGAGAGAGAGCGCGAGCATAGAGAGAGACAGCAAGAGAGAGAGAGAGAGAGAGAGAGAGAGAGAATGAGAGAGAAACCGAGGGTACGGCGGCCGGCTTTCCGGTTGCCGGAAAAACGTGACAGAAGAGGGAAAGGGGCTGCGCGTCGGAGATGGGTGGCCGGAGGTTCGGTGGTGGTGTTTTGGAGGTGGTGGCCGAAGGAAGAAAGGGTGGTGGTGTTTTGGAGGTGGTGGCCGGAGGAAGAAAGGTGGTGGTGCGTCGGGACTCGCCGGAGATGCGCCGGCCGCCGGAATTCGGCGCCGGAAAAATGAAAAAGAAAGAGGGAGGCGGCTGTGTATATATGCTTAGGTTTAGGGTATTTTCTTTTTATATGTAACATACATATTTATAGAATGGCCCTCCAGGATTCAATAAATGTTTAATATGAGTTTAAAGGTTTCCAAGACTTATAACGAGTTTATGAAAAAATCAATTTAAACCCTCTATGTTTTCTTAACGACACTATAATATGACAAACATCGATAATTATGGTCGAGGTATATAATAATATTATACAATTATTAAATAAGGTTTTAAAAGTATTGAGTAGGGTTTACAATATGAAGGCTTACAAAAACGAATATAAGTCGAGACTCAAATTTGACGAATGTCACAGTATCCCTAACTTTTTGAAAATTTCGTCCCGAAATTGAAATAAACTTAAAGAAAAGTAATTATTAACGATTGTTGTCTTTAGTAAGATAATTGTATGAACAAATTTTAATCAAACGAATAACGTCAAATCCTTGAGTGATTTGAAAAACGTTACAAATGAGAAACATAATAAAGGCACTTATATATAGGATGTACCAGCGGCGTATCCGCCATGCCCTTATTGTGTTTTCACATTTTTATCGTCTTTCTGCCATCATCCTCGGGTCTGAGTTATCGCATACAACCGTACTTACCATGGCTTCCACACGGAGATCTCGATAATTAATTGTGCACCCATAATTATTTAGATCGTCATATGGTCCACATGGTTCGTTCCATTGTGTGGTTTAAGAGACATATTTATTTTGAAATCTTTAAATAATAGATGTGTAAATAATTTTGTTGAATTTTACCAATATTGACAAAACAGTACTAGCGGTTGAGAATTTCGGGATTGACTTTTTTTATAAGTAGGAAAATGGGATACATAAATAAAACAGTTTAAAGTCTTAGAATATAAACCAAGGCGAAAATAACAATTCGGCTTAAATTAAGTAAGGACGATCAAATAAATATAAAAAAAATTAGGGTAAACAATATGAAATAAGATCTGAAGTCTGAAGTCATCAAGATAATTACCAAAGTCTATAAATCGAGGTACTAAATAAAATTGATAAGATGAAACCCGATAAATAGAATGAGAAGTACAATAAATGAACCCATAAAGTTGAGGTAAACGACGATACAACTAATAATAACATCGTACGATGTGTTTCACACGTGAACAAACTTGAGGTTAAAAGAAATTGAGAATTAGATTGCGTGAAATCACGAAGATGAGGTGAGTTTCTTTGGGGTGACGCATACGTGTATTAATATAAATAAAATAGTATTTGATTAACAACCAAAACAATCAATGAAAGGTGATAAAACATAAATACGACTACTATTGTGAAACCATTTATGTAATTGTCATTATAATAACGGTTTCTAATAGCGCCAAAACTTATAGACAGCCACACATAAGCCGTTAATAGATTAGATAAAATAATATAGAATAATGCATAGAATCGTGTTTACATAACTGCTCGAATATAAATAACATAGTCATGAAAATATAGTTTAAAAGATAAAAGGAAGAATTACCCAATTTATTGTTGAATAGTTGAATTTGGTCATGAATAATTAAGATACAAAATGTAATCTCATGTGCATAAAGTTACAATCGAAACATCTCATCAATGGAAAAGAAAATCGCAATAACAGTGAGACTCGAATAAATGACGAAATATGTAAATTGCGTAGCGTATAATAGGCTAAAATTGCCAATGAGGTCTTAAGTAAGACCGTTTTATTGTTTCCAAAAAATGTACATAATAGCAAGGCATCGCGGTAACGTATTGCTAGGGAAAATATTTAAATCATTATTGAATGTAAATCTTGTAACCCAAATTGTTAAAATTTATGTCACAATATGAAGTATGAAGCGTTTATAAATGCGTCCCAAAAAGTTTCGTAAATCCAAGGTCATTGAGTTCAAGCAAAATGATGAAAGTTGTAATATGTTATTGAATAAAACTTACATTCAACATTAAGAATGAAACTTCGTATTTATAAAGTTATTAAGAGGTTTATCACCTTAGTAACAATATTTAAAACCTTGAAAACACGCATATAATCGTTTAATAATCTTTTTTTTAAAACAATTCCTCATAATAAAATTTTTTTGTCATGACAATATCGTATATATATATATATATATATATATATATATATATATAGAGAGAGAGAGAGAGAGAGAGAGAGTTTATAATTTAAAAGTGATTATTTGAACACATTAGGTTGTTATAAATACACTAGCTGTATATATATAAATAATCTTTTTTTTTTTGAGAAAAAACGAAACTTGCATGTATAGGGAGGGGTTTTAGGCTACGAATGGTGAATGGTTTGGAAATTTGGTGAAGAATGAGTGTGTTTCGGTTGGCTTGCGTAGTTGGGTTTTTTTTTCTTGAGTTGGATTTATGAGGTTTGTTGAGTTTAGGTCGTTTGAGTGGTTTAGGCTTGGATGATTTGTATGAGTAATGGTTGGGCTAT
The DNA here is from genome assembly GCF_021521415.1 of Bidens hawaiensis. NCBI lineage: Eukaryota > Viridiplantae > Streptophyta > Magnoliopsida > Asterales > Asteraceae > Bidens > Bidens hawaiensis. The sequence goes on from NW_027502939.1 coordinate 13,245, forward strand.
TAGGTGAGGTTTTTGCTTATTTGAGCTCGGGTTAAGTTGATATGTTGGATAATTTGATCTTGACTAGTTTGGATTGATATTCGGTTTATACATGTATTTGGTAAGGAGTGTTTGGGTTACTATTTTGATATCAAACTCTATGGTTGGATGGGAACGAGTGTGGCGATATGGTTTGACTCGACATAGTATGGGTCGAAGGATTTTGAGCCGTAGTTGGGTAAACTTTGATTTGTATATGTCCGAAGCATTCATGAGTGTGTTTGTCTGTGTCTTTGAAGTATTAGGATAGTGAGTTTGATAGGTTTTCGTGGCGTAGGAGTGTCGATAGTTAGGGCTTTTTGTTGAGTTGATTTTTTTTATATATCTTGGACTTGCATGGGGTTTGGGTAGGTGAGGGTATACTTTTGGATGTTTAGGATTCGTTCATATTCAGGAAAGACTTCAGTGCACGGGGAAACTTTTGAGTGGAAGGGTGGTTTGATTTTTTTTAAACTAATAATAGGTATTAAATTGAAAGTATTATAATTTATAAATAACGTTTGAAGCATCCACAAAAATTTTGATAATAAAAATTACAAGTTAATATATATATGAATATATATATTATATAAACAGAATTTTTGAGATCCGAACGTGTGAATCACACAATTATTTTTTATAAAGATTAAAATAAAAAAAAATTATTATTATTATTATTATTATTTTGCTTATGAGGAAATTTAAAATACGTAAATTGAATGTTAAAATTTGTTATGAGGTTTCAATATTAAATGATGAATGTCGTTTTTGGGAAAACAAAGTTGCGTAATGATTTTTTTTACTAAGTTCGTTACCTAATATCGTGCAACGAAAATATCATGGTAAGTTAAAATGACCGGCATTGTAAATCGAGAAATCACAAGTAAACGATTATTGTCTTTAAAGTAAAATTTCTATGAAGTTTTGCATGAGAGTTTCAAGAAGATTACAAACTATCAGTTTGTGACTTTCTTGAGAAATCATGGCAAAACTATCATAAGAATTTTAAAACGCGGAAAATCGTATGACACAAGTTTTATTTGTGAAAGGTTATAATGAATTGAAAACTTCGAAATGAAAGTTGTATGAGAATAAATTTGGATCATGAAAATTCTGTCACGTGTATTATATAATGTAGTATAATTAAAAATGTCGTGAGAAGTTTAAATAATTTAAAATTTTGAAGTGATCGTTCAAAATAAACGGAATATTAAAAAAAAATTTATAAAATTTTTGTACAAGGACGTTAAAGGCAATTTAAAGTTTATACAATAGAAAATTTACTTGAAAGATGAAATTTATCATAAAACTTTCTTAATATGATGAAATTCATATAATAAGAATTTTGTATGTAAATAGACTTAATGAAAATAAATGGCATATTAAAATCATTACGAACAGATCAAACTAGCTATATATATATACATATATTTTTAACTTATATCGAAGAGATCATAATGAACGAAACTTGTAATAAAATCATTGTGAAATCAAAATGAGAAAATTGGTGTAAAACTTTACCATATAAAATCGAGATATAAAAGAATTATTAACAAATAATAAAAAAAAATATAAGATTTATAAATGAAGATTTGTGATATGAATTTATAACAAAATAAAGGAAGAATGGTTTAAATTTATCGAAATGTAATAATAATTTTTTAAGATTTAAAGGCGGAGAAATCGTGCATGAACCACAATGACTTGATATTCCGACACTAAAAACCTTTAATACAAAAATACCATGTTGGAGTCTAAACATGTTCACGTACCACCGCGTCTTTTTCATGTCTTCGACTCAAATAACGATTGTAATAAAAATAATAAATCAAGATACAACGTCATGTCAAAACGCTAGTCCACGTACCACTGCAGTTCTATTGTTTTGACCACCGAAAATTAGGATGGCGAGCGGAACACTCGCATTCGACTACTTAAAGTGTTCATCTCATATGAGACAATCTTTAAGGAGATTTGAAACAACGGGATCCAAGTTAAGCTCGTGATCCATAAAACACAATAAAAACTAATGTTTTTGCATTTTAAGGTAAGGATACCTTGGAGTACTATGAAAGTGTGTGTATGTGTATATTTATGATTTGATAAAATAAATAAGTATATAAATAGACATGTGTATTGAATAATAAAGTAGGGTAAACACGTATATGCAACACGTATAAGGACCCTAAAGTAAAGACTATACTAGTTCGTTACGTCTAACCACCTATCCTATAGTCATGTGGCTCTGATACCAATCTGTCACACCCGACCAAAGGCGGCGGAACATGTCGGGGCGCAACCGATTGCCCAATACACAAGACACTATTTAAAGTGACAATATTTAATCAACTCATTTTATTTCATAAATCAACAAACAAACACATCTCGTTCTTAGAAACAAATTTGGAAACAAGTGGTAATCATATTGTTCGTTTTACTAATACCCTAATAGTCTTGGTAACGTTTTTCATCAAGTCCTCTAGTCAACAAAAGTCAAACCTGTAACATTTCATAAAATAATGTTTGTCAACATAAAGGTTGGTGAGCATTTCATAAGTTTGAGCATATAAGTATATAGTAATAAAAGAAAGCCACAAAACTTGTATACAAGACAATAAATAAAAGCAACAACTTGGATAAAATAGTTATCGCTAAACAAGTTAGCGACACCTAGCTATAAGGGGATGCCAAATAGTCTATGATTTTATTGACAATTGCTAAACACATTAGCACCACCTAGCTACAAGGGGTTGCCAAGTAGTCTAGGATTTTATAGTTATCGTTAATTGCATTATGTTAACGACACCTTGCCATGAGGGGTTGCCAAATGGTCTAGGATTTATAGTTCCACCATCCAAAAGCGATTACACATAAGCATGTAAGCATAGAACACCAAATCGAGCAATTATTTAAGTAAAGTATACAATCACGTTTGTGGCTTTAAAGATTCAAGTAAATAAAGCATTTAGTTTGATAAGTATGAAATGCCACCCCAAAACGAAAGATGGAAAAAGGGGTATGAAAGTACTCACCTCGATTGATGAACCGAGAAATAAATAGATAAATAAATGAAGCTCGAACGGTAAACGAACAGATCTGACTTGAAACGATAAACACCTTAGCTAAAATAAATAATGTAATATATATTAATGAACTTGAAATCATAATGGAAATATATTGGATACAATGAACGATGAGGTTTGGTTGTAAATCGGATTACCGGTTAATTTGTTAATGATTAGAGACTCGTACTTAATAGGTAAGTTAAAATAAAATAATATTATTTTATTTGGGCTTTTAAATAACTAAACCAATATTAAATAGAAACAAGACGAGTTTTAAATCAAGAGTTCGGTTTTCATAAAATGAATTGATAATATAGCTTATAATAATATTATTAATGATAATGATAGTAATGATAATAATAATCATAAAAGATATGTTAGATATGTGTGTGTATATTTATATATACATATTTATAGATATGTATAAGATAATGATGATAATAATAATAACAATAATTATTATTAGTAATACTAATATAGTTTAATACTAATATTAATAGTTAAAGAATAACGATCTTAGTTTTAAGTAAAATGTTGTTGTTGAGAATAATAATAATAATAATAATAATAATAATAATAATAATAACTAATATTGATAGTATGTAATGATACCATGCTCGATGTCGGTTTGATTTCTAAACGTATTCGTAAAATGAATACAACAATATTATTGTTAATAATAATTGATAAAAATATGATTTTACTAAATAATAGTAATATGATTTTTATTAATGATAATGACAACTTTAATATTTATAAAAATAATAATAATAATAATAATAATAATAATAATAACAATGTTAATCATGAATACATATAATAGTAAGTTAACCATAATAAGACTAATAATAATTCTTAAGTAGTAATATTAGTACTAATAGTAACCATTATTTGTTAAGTATATAAAAAAAATGATAATACCAAAACCTGTCTAGGATGAGACGCGAACCCGAGACCTCTAGTTTATTAACCGAACAAAATATCAATTGTTAATTTAAACCCATAAGAAAATAACATCTCCATTTCCAGTGTGTTCATCTTTTCCCCAAATCAAAAATAACTCCATACCCAAACCAACTCGTTTCAAAGAATATAACCAAATATATATAACCGGTTATTAACGAATTTAACTCTTAAATTCGATATATGAAAAATTAATACCACTGACACTCAAATTAATTTACGTATCGTGTAGTGACCCACAATTCTTCG
>NW_027502940.1:0-33238 GCF_021521415.1 Bidens hawaiensis
CACCGCCAATTGAAATCAATTATAGAAGCTTTCAGGAAGCAGTGTTAACGATGCTCCTGAGTCGATGATAATATTACCCTCGACCAATGTTGGTTTTGTAGTGTAAAAGTCGACACGTTGACGATCCACGGTGATCCCTTCAAAATTTAGATAGTAAAAGATGTCAAGGTTTCCAAAAAATAATTGGGTTGAAACAACCCTGGCTCCAGAAACCCTGGCAGCATCACCAAAGTACATTTTACTTGACCTTTCTGTATGTGAAAACATTTGCACTAGACAATACGAAAACTTTCCCTTAATCGACGACCCCATTTGTGTAATGAGGGAGAACGGCCCGACTCCAAGCCCCATTATGCCACTTTGATCTTCGGTAAACATGCCAGCATTTCTATGCCCGCATCCAAAAACCACATTTGTAAAGGCAAAGGAGACGCCGGTTGTAGTGGAACGCTGTAACCGTCTCTGTCGCTAGTTCTCCAGAACTATACGACAGATCTCCATACTGGACCAAATACAAACAAGTGTTGTCGGACGTTGTGCAGGATCTCAAGGGAACCAACATACACGTTGTGGAACCACACGTTGTCGTGTTATAGGTCGAGGAAACCCTTGGCTTGTAAACAGGACGCGTTTGGTTAAAACAATATGAACACGGTTCACATTGTGTCCATATTATGTCACTCCCCGTGTCAGCAACTCCTATGATGTCTTGAGGGGGAGTGCCGATCGATATCTTCATAAGATAGTTAGCTAATTGCGGATTTGGAAAGATATTTGTCATGCCGGTCCGCATGGAACTAAAAACCCTAGCGCGATCAAAAGAGCGGTTCATGGCAGCAACCACCCGCCGTGAAAGCGTAAGAGAAGGATCATAGAAGGGAGATGTTGGTGAGTCACGATGGATCAGGTTTGTAGTAAGGCTACCACTCTTGGATCGTACAAGGATTATCAAACTTGAGATATATAATAAATGTATTATCAAATCAACTAAGATATGTGTGTTGGATAACATATTTGTTTTCATGTTTTTGTTTAGACAATCTAGGATATTTGATTCCAACGATGTTGAATATTATATATACATGTAAATAAATGTATATATTATAGAACATTGTTAATTGTTGAACAACTTATCTTTCCTTCTTTCCCCGAATTGTTTATTTATTTTTATTTGAATACCAATCTACCAAGCAAAACTCTCGATTGGTCTTATGTTTCATGAATGAATCTTGGTCGGTAAAACCACTTGAGTGTTTTTAGTGTGTGTGTGAAGTAACTATATATTGTGTTAAAAAGTGTTTTTGTCACCGTCGGAGTAGTACTTACCAAACACAAACTTCCTTTTCATGGTTAAGAATGGGAAACCTTCGGTAATTATGCCCAACAAACACGACTTCTCTATGGGTGGGTTTTAGGGCCAGGTCTAAGAAGTTGAGCAGTTTCTTGAGTTTGGGGAGATATAGGGGTAAGGATGTTGATGGGTGTTGCGGAATTTCTGTAAATCATATATCTTCGGAAATCTGAAAGTCGTGATATATACTTTCAATCAAAACTATTTGTGGTTTATAAATGTTTTGATCGGATAAAACTCAGATTGATTGAGCAAGAAATTGAGTATGAATTTTTGAGAGAGTATGATGAACCAAAAGTTATTTCGTGTGATCAACTTATGGTTATTAGGATTAGGGGTTGATAACTGCATTACATTTATCTTATTTTGAATGACAAAATCAAAATATAAGCTCTTGATTTTGACATATAATATACTTATGAAATTTAATAATAATTAAATTTCTGATGCATTTTCAATAGAGTAACATATGCCAAAAGTAGGGCCGTCCAAACCGTTCGACGCTCGAACTCGCTCGTCGCTCGCTCGGAATATGCTCGCTCGTTTTTTCGCTCGATTGTAAACGAGCTCTGCTCGGTTCGGTTTGTAAACGAGCCAAGCAACGAGCAAAGGTCTGCTCGGTTCGGTTCGGCTCGAATATTTTTAATTTATTTTATATATAATTATATATGACTAAATATATAAATATATAGACAATACACATAAAACATAAGTATATAATTTTTTAAACCCTTTTAAAATTTTCCTCTTCCGTTAATTTAATAGTTTTATTAGTTCGAATCAACTTTTCAGAATACTAAAAGTTTGTTTACATGTTCATTATATCTCACTTCAAACTTCGACGCTCTGTTCCCGAGTTTCATTTCACAAGGGAAAGGAAAGAAATGAAGGGATGGAAAGAAAATGTTGTGTTCCTGAGTTTCATTAAAGGAAAGAAAGAACAATAAGTGTGTTCCCGAGTTTCATTAAAAGAAAGAAAGCAAAGGAAAGAAAAGGAAAGGAAAATGGAGGGTTTTATAGTGTAAATTCTTTCCTTCCATTTTGGAAGGAATTGAATGGATGGAAAGGAAAGGAAAATGAATGAAAGGAAAGGAATGGAAATGTTTTCCTTTCCTTTCCTTTCCTTTCCTTAGTTAAGTGAGCTCGGGAACACAGCGCGAACTCCTTAAAATTTACAACATATTATGCGTTTGTCTAAAAAACTACTAATTTGTTTACAAAATATATTATTTATAGCCTTCAAACTTGTTTCTTATTAAAATTTTTAAAGTGAAAAAGAAATAAAAAAATGCTTGAAATCGCTCGATGTTCGATCGAAAAATGCTCGGTTCGATTTTGGCTCGTTTCGTTTTTCGCTCGGTTCGAATTTCAGCTGTTCGGTTCGGTTCGGTTGTAAACAAGCCAAGCAACGAGCAAGCCTTCGCTCGGTTCGGCTCGGCTCGTGAACAGCCCTAGCCAAAACGCACAAATGAAGCCCAAAAGACACAAACAGAGCCCAAAAGACACAATTGAAGTTTAAAAGTCACAAATGAAAGTTAAAATGCACAAATGGTAGTCAAGAGGCACAAACCGATGTCAAAAGGCACAAACGGAGCCCAGAAGGCACAATTGAAGCCTAAAAGTCACAAATGTAACCCCAAAGGCACAAACAGAGCCCAAAAGGCACAAACCCAAAAGGCATAAATAGAGCCTAAGATGCACAAACGAATATCAAAAGGCATAAACGGAGTCCAAAAGGCACAAACGGAGATCAAAAGGTAAAAATGGAGCCAAAAAGCACCAACATAACCCAACAAATAGAGCCAAAAGGCAAAAACCAAAAGGCATAAACAAAGCCTAAAATGCATAAACGGAGTCAAAAAGCACAAAAAAAAGCTTAAAAGGCACAAACATATGTCAAAAGGCACAAACGAATACCAAAAGGCACAAACGGAGCCTAAAAGCCATAAACGGATCCCCAAATGCACAAACAGAACCTAAAATGCACACAGGGAGACCAAAAGGCACGAACAGAATCCAAAAGGTACAAACGTAGCCCAAAAAGCACACATGGTGCCCAAAAGGCTTAAACGGAGCCAAAAAGGCACAATCGAAACCCAAAAGACACAACTGGAACCTAAAAGGCACAAATGAAAACCAAAAGGTACAAAAAGAACAAATTGATGTTAAAAGGCACAAACAGAGCCCAAAAGTAGAGGTGCACAAAAGAACCGGTTACGGACCCGACTCGGCGGTTCCTACCCGGAACCGGACCCGACTCTACCCTACCCGCGGGTATGGACCGGGTCTTGGGCTTCCTTCTGAAACTGTACCCGGAACCGGAACCGACCCGAACCCGGTGGAACCGGTTCCGCCAATACTCGGTCAAACCCGGCTGTACCCTACCTGAAACCCGAAAAAAACCTGATGGAACCGGTCAAAACCCGATCAAATACCTGACTATACCCGGAACCGGTTCCTACCCGGACCCGGTTTTGACTTTTGTTGACTATACCCGGTTCCAGTTCTTGAGAATACATGGTTTGTGCACCTCTCCCAAAGGCACAAACAATGCCAAAAGGCATAAACGGAGCCCAAAATACATTAACGGACCCAAAAAGGCACAAACGGAGCCCAAAAAGCACAATTGGAGCCTAAAAGGCACAAACATAAGTCAAATCACACAAATGGTAGTCAAAAAGGACAAACAGGGCCCCAAAGGCACAAATGGATGTCAAAAGGCACAAACGGAGCCCGAAACGCACAACTGGATCCTAAAAGGCACAATAAAGGACTCCAGTACAATTTGCTAAGTGTTTCTCAAGTATGTGGCAAGAGCTACAAGGTTGCGTTTGATTACAACAATAGTTGCATCTAGAAGCCTGAATTTATGATTCCAACTTATTTGATCATGATGACAACACCAAGAAATGGGAACTTGGGAACTTGTATGAACTCAACATTAAGGAAGCCATTTCCAATGGGGGGGGGGGTTGCATGTTTTGCGTCTAAAGCATCTGAATATGAATCAAGGTTGTGGCATTTATGGACATCACACTGATAGTTGTTTGTATAAGAATGAGAAACCTTTGAAGTAAGGAAAACAAGAAGTTTGGTAAAGATTTTGGTATTTACAAGCAAAAATATAGTGCCTATCTCAAAAAAGGTAAAGACAAGGTTGAAAAGAATGAAGAATCAGAAATCAAGAAATCTAAGAAGAAGTTTGTAAAACCTGAAAAAGAAGAAGACTGTGAAAGAACCTGAGTTTGAACTCGCATATAAAATAACTAAAGAGTCAAGGCAATTCCTTGCTAGAGAGGGATATGATGAGAAGACCTAGAACTAACTAAAGAGTCCAGGCAATTCCTTGCTAGAGAGGGATATGATGAGAATGACCTAGACAAGATGACTAAGATCAGATAAAGAAGTTGCTAGGGATGTTTTGAAGAAAATGAAGGTAAAAACCAATATCCCTAAAGGATCTACACAAGAGCCATCTTCGTCCAAGCCTAAAAAGAAACCAGACTCAAAGAGGAAGAAGAAGGATAAAGATGATGGATCCAAGTAGAAAGTTGATAATGGGAATAATCTCTTGTGTGTCTTTTGACATCCGTTTGTGCTATTTGGGCTTCGTTTGTGCCTTTTGGGCTCAGTTTGTGCATTTTGACATCCGTCTGCGCTCTTGAGGCTCTGTTTGTGCCTTTTGTGGTCCATTAATTTTTTTTAGGTTTCATTTATGCATTTTGTCTTCATTTGTTATCTAACATAAGTTAATTTTTTAACGACCAACGAATAAAGACAACCTACCGGGCCGGCGAGGGCATGCAGTTTTAACCAATTTAAGAATAACTATATTATTTTAACAAGAGTAAATTCGGATATTAGACATTTTCAAACACAGATATAATCGGCATTCGTGATCCAAATATGGTAACAACCAATACAGTTACCAACCTCATAATAACGTTGTTTGTTCACAACATTCACGTGATCGGACATAAACACAATAATTAATCCAACGTTTTCAATCCTCAAAAACAATGGGGAAAAAGGCGGTGTTGATCGGATGTAATTACACAGGAACAAAGGCGGAACTCAAAGGATGTGTCAACGATGTCAAGCGAATTCATCGTTCTTTAATCGATCGTTATGGTTTCGCAGAAGGCGACATTAAGGTCCTTATTGATGCGGACGCGTCGTATACTCAGCCAACCGGCAAGAACATCCGCAAAGCAATTGCTGATCTTATAGGCTCGGCGGACTCAGGGAACATCCTTTTTGTGCATTATAGTGGCCATGGCACCCGGCTTCCGGCTGAGACCGGTGAAAATGATGATACCGGTTATGATGAGTGCATTGTCCCTTGTGATATGAATCTTATTACGGGTACGGTATTGATATTTTTTATATATCTTGGTGATTTAAATTGGTATTGAGTTTAGGAAATAGCATTTGAAAATTTATCATGCATTTGGTTCATTTCTATTCGATACATAGCACATGGACCTCTTTGATCATGTTTCTTTCTCATTTTCTTTATTTGGTTTTTGTTCAATAATATTATCCTCGTGCAACCAATGCTAGAAAGCTATGCATTTGGGACTTCTTTCAATCGGTACCATTACTACTAAAAAATGACTTATTTTCTTACGGGGTTTTCGTTGGAAATTTGACAGGGCCATTTTCTAACGATTTTCCTATAAAAAAGCTGCGTGGATAAAACACATGTTGAAATATCATTTCTAACCATTTTCCAACAGTTAACTTTTCCTACAATATTGTTACAAAAGTGTTGTTTCAAAGTTCATACAACTTTCCAACAAAACCTATTTCCTTTTTTTATTTACTTATTTTTCAAATTTTGCTATAATTTTTCAACAAAAATATAATACTATATATAACACATATAATTATATTTAAAATGTTTACCAACAGTTTTTAAACCGCATCCGACTAGTAGTTATAATTTAAGTTTGATTAAAAATTTTTTAATGAATTTTGAAACGCTAAATTGGCAATGAAAATTGCAAAATTTACAACCATTTTAAGAATAATACTAACTGTTGTGGTTTCAGTCGCAAGTAGGTCATCAATTTTTAGTGACAAACTCATATGGTATGTTTCCAGATGATGATTTCAGGGAGCTAGTGGACAAAGTACCTGAAGGTTGCACAATAACAATCGTATCCGATTCATGCCACAGTGGCGGACTCATTGATCAAGCTAAAGAGCAAATCGGCGAGAGCTATGAAGACCCCGGAAACAAGGAGAGTAGCGAACCAGGTTTCGTCGGAAACATCATACAAAAAACCGGAGACGCACTAAAATCTGCATTCAACCGCGATGATGACGACGACAAGGTTGAAGACACCACCGTCGGAAACCGATCATTGTCTCTGGACACCCTAGTCGATATCCTAAAGCAAAAAACTGGCAATAATGATATTAGTGTAGGGAATGTTAGACCAACTTTGTTTGACCTGTTTGGTGAAGACTCAACTCCTAAAGTCAAGAAGTTTATGAAGGTCCTTTTGGATAGCTTCAAAAGCATTGGCGGTGGCGGTGGTGATGGTGGTGGTGATACTGGTGGCGATGATGGTAATGGTGGTGGTAGTTTTATGGGGAAGGTTAATGGTTTGGCTCAACAATTTTTGAAGCACAAGCTAGAGACCAACGCGGATTATGGGAAACCCGCGTTGGAAACGGAGGTTGGTGGGAAGTAGGATGTATATGCGGGTTCAAAGCAAAAGAAGTTGCCCGAGAATGGGATTTTGATTAGCGGTTGTCAGACGGATCAGACGTCTGCGGACGCGACTAAGTCGGATGTATCTTATGGTGCTCTTAGCCACGCGATTCAGGGTATTATTGAGGAGTTGGATGGGAAGAGTATTAAGTAATAAGGAGATTGTTTTGAAGGCTAGGAGTATGTTAAAGAAAGAAGGGTTTAAGCAGCAACCAGGGCTTTATTGTGAGGATAAACATGTTGATTCTACTTTTATCTGCTAATTTAGGTTGTTGATGTGATACGATGTTGTTTCTGATTTTGTTGTTTTTGTTGAGGTTGTTTCTAACTACTTTTGGTATTTTTGAAAGGAAATTACATTTATACAATCATGGCATGTTATGTTCAAATAATTAAGACTATTTGTTATGATCGCTATTAACCTAAGCCCAATGGGTCCAACCAAAGAGCCCTCCAAGGGTTAGTACAAGCCCAAACAAGTTAAACGTTTGGGATTATAAGCAAAAATAGATGGTTGTGTAAGGCATGAATGAGAGCATGTTTGGGATTGAGTTTGAAAAATGTTTATTGGCTTACTAGCTTTTTCAGAAAGCCATTTCGAAATGCCAGGATTTACGGCTTTTGAAAACTGTTTTTTAACCTTTTCAAAAAGCTAAAATAAGAAATATTTTTGTGATCGCTAAACACATTTTAATATATACTGGCTTTTTGAAAACACTAATAAGCCAATAATCATTTTTTAAACTCAATCCCAAACATGATCTGAATTTGTAGACGAAAGTCTAATCTCTCATCACCTTATCGAACTCTGTGATAGGATTCTAATTCTCATCCCCTTCTTGAATCAACGAAATTCGAACCGTGTTTGATTTTTTAGCAAGGTGATCAATGGAATGGGGAAGTGCATGCATGTTGGTTCAAGGAAACTGTTTCGGTCCAAGACATTCAGTTTTTGGAATTCTATGGTAGGTCAAATATGTTGTGCTGGTCTACCAATGTGTAACAACCTCTTATTTCCATATGCTTTGTATTTCTCGGCACGTTTAAATCAACAAAATAGAAAGGTCACAATAATATATATGTTTGAAGCTTGAGAATTGATATAAGCTAGGGATAGCATGTTTAAAAGTCAACGGACCAACCACTTTCATCAAACAAGATTTCAAAGACCTAACTACCAAACTGGAGATAACTTATTTCATATTTTAGACTATGAATCTAAAATTATTTCATTTTTTGCTTCTTTCCATAAATTTAAACGACGACATCTAGCTAAGAGTTGGCAACTTACGTGTTTGATGTAGTATTGACGGTAAGAGGCTGGTTACATGTATCTGTCATGGCAGAGTCGAATTAAAGGAAAGAGATGATCAATGAGGATGAGCACTGCTGAAGAGGGAGAGATGGTTTTCAAAAAAACTGTGATACTACTGGAAGGATGATTGTAAATGGACTTGTATATTGATTCATAAGATACAAAAGATATACAAATACAAAGGAAAACTATAATCAAAGGACCAAGAGTTATACAGGTATACATAATTCTATAAACAAACTATTGATACACCTGATCATTCTAAAATTGTAAAGATGATGTAGGAGGGAACACAAACCAAATAATTTATAATTTAGACCAAACCAAATAATTTCATATTTGATAACGAGTTATGATTAAACAAATGATTTTATTATAATTATATACCCGAACAAGCGTATCATCAACTTTTAGATATACACATTTTGTTACAGGGCATATTATGTCACAAATTTACATAGTAATCAGCATTATATTTGTTTTAACAACCTTATATATTTAACAACTATAAAAGAGCAAATGACCAAAATGCCACCAAGAAAGCCACCCCACAACCAACCCGAACCAAGTCAAGCCGCCGTTCTCTCCTCTCCACCATCTCTTTCCTTCCTTTCCTCCTTTCAATATACTCATCATACCTCTCTCTCCGCCACTCGCCGCCGTCACACCGCCGTCTCTCTGCCGTCATAAGCCCATGCAAAATTACCATACTGTCCTTCCCATTCAAACACCTACCATCAATATCTTGAACAGTTAAACTCACCCCACTCACATACAACTCCAAACTACCATCTTTAGCACCACATGTGACCTCTACGTTACAATTCACATAACCATCATCATCCACCGCGGCCACCACCGCAAAAACCAACTCGTATTCATCGGTAAACCAATTCCTAGTAACCGAAACCGGCTTTAAACTCGACAGATTCACCGCACGGCTCATACTAGGGTCGATCACAATCCAACTTAGCATCATGTGCTTCATTAAATCCAACTCCATTGCCCGATCATCACCCGATAACTTAATATCCGATCGCATGAGTTCTTTCGGTCCCGTAACATCAACCCGAAACAAATGGTGATCACTTGGTGTGGTGTTGGTGGACATAGCCTTGGATAACACTAACTGGTTATTGTATTTAAGGTCAACGGAGGAGATGAGTTGGGTGGTTGTTGGTGGCGCTGGTGTGGTGGTGATGAGGTGGTCGGAAGGTGACGAGAAGGCGTCGGAGAAGAAAGAACGGTGGCCGGAAGTGAAGGTGGAGATGGGGTTGTTGACTAGAGGGTCAATGGTGGATGGCCACGTGGAATGGCATATGTTTGACCAGAGGTTGTGGTCGGAGCAAAGGGTTTGTAGGGCGGAAGATGTGCAGCCGGCTGCGGTGAGTGACCGGCCGTCGAGTCGGGTTAAGATGTGGGTTTGGATGATATCTTCATGGAGTTTTGCGATTCCCATGTAAGGTTTTGGAGGGTAACAATGGTGGAAAGAATATACCACAAGTCTATATATTTATAGTTTGTAGTTTAGTAGTACACGTAGGCCATAGCATTATTAAGTTTCAAACTTGGTTATTTTTACTTTAATCATTTGTGGAATAAAATAGTAAAATGTGTCAACATATTAAAATAAATAATTAGGAATATTATTAGTTTTGATATGGTTATGATATAGAATATATTGGTTTGTTTTCTATCCAAAGAATATTTTGCTTTTGTTGTGTTATAAAGAATTGTTAATTAAATAAGGGGATTGAGATTTTTCTTTTTGGGTTTGAAAGAACAAGTTCCTTTTGTCACCTTCGTTCTTGTTTATAAAAAGATTGGTTATTGAGATGGGGTATTTTTAAATTGGTTTATATCTTTAAAATTTATATTTAATTTAATTGTGAGTGAAAAGACTATTGAATGTGACTTTGTTATAAAACTTTATATGTGAAGTTGATTATATATTATAGTTGATAGCATAAAATCATTATATTTTGATGCTCCAAAGAAAACATTACTATTATATGTATTTTATTAGGGGAGGAATAGCAATGTATGCTAAAAAGAAGGGAAGGCTAATCCAATTCTAAGGGAATTGTTAGACGTAAATGCAATACAAGGAATGAAATGATGTTTAAGTGTGTATGTGAAGTTCCTGACGATCCTCTTCCTTGATCTGCTCTGGCATTATAGGGCCGCTCTATCTTCAGGTTTGGCCCGAACAATCCCGTGAACCATCTGTTGTGGTAGCCTTTCCTCTGCTTTCTTGCTATAGTTCTTTGGTTCTTCCTCTTCTACGTACGCTTATTGATAATACAATGCATTTGGCTTCTGAACTGATTATGACGATCACCTGAAACTTCATACATTTTGTCTTGGCACTAGACTTTGACCCCTCATCCTAGACATTATTGATTGTCGTTCCGTTGTCTGGATTATTGAGATTGTCTTTTATCATGGAGGAAGTGTGACATTCGTCAATTTCGGGTCTTGTTTGTATTCGTTTTTGTATTTGTTTATTATGTAAACCGACCCGATTTGTAAACCGAAGCTTATGTTATAATCAAAATGATGGATTTATGTTACAATATTGTTTCACACTTGTTGGGTCTTGAAAACATCCTATTTTTATTTGTATTTTTATTTATTTATTTATTTTTTTGTTGTTTTGTGTTTTTGTCTTGATCCATTTTGCATGAAAACTCTTGTGTCTCACACCCATATTTGACCACCAACATTACCCTATATATACACCACCTTTCCTCTTCATTTTCCATTGCTACAACTTCAAAAAAAAAAAAAAAAACTCTCTCAAACATCAAAGATTCAAGGTTATCTTCTTAAGTGTTCTTGAAGGATTTTGGTCTTTCATTTTAATTAGTTTATGTAGCCTTATTAATACTTGTTTATGGTTGTGCAACATATATATAATTTACACCCCTTGTTTACCTTTGGTAGTTACTTCTCCGATTCCGGTCGGTGAGGTTTCGGACCCCATAAGGCAAGGCTTCATGGAGGACTTCGTGTCCTTGATATATATACATCTATATAACTTGTTCATACATATTAATCTTGCTTATTTTAGTTTGTTGGTCATGTTTACAAGTTCCATGGTTATGGGTTTTTAAAAGTCTATGCTTCGGTTTAACCGTAAATAGCTCTAAACCGTAAACCGAACTTTGTTACTAGTTTTGTTTGTTTAAACATACTTAGGATTAGATCTAAGTTTCTAAAATCATTTTTACAAATTCTATGGTTATGGGTTTGTAGAATCTTACCTCGGTCTTAACCCGAAACACGATCCGAACCGAAAACCGAACTTTTGTTTAAAGACTTTATTGTTAACTTTTGGTATTTTTTTATTTGTACATTATTATACAAGTTCTTTAGTGTTTGGACATGTGGAAACCATCTATGAACTTGTTGTGAGATGGAAACCGAACCAAACCGATTCTCGCTCGCTTAAGACACACAAGTGTGTTTTTTTTTAGCCATCAAGACTTGTATATTTCTTTAAAAATAGTTACAAATTGATTTTTAAATATTTTCTTAAGTACTTGGAAATGTTGGATCCAACTTGATCTCATAACAAAGTTTGGACTGACAAAACCGAACACTCGCTTAACGTGCGTTGTTAGTTCTAAAACAATGGAACTACATACTTGGTTAAGTCTTATTAAATTTTATTGAGTTATCTCATAACATTCAATATTTTGGAAAGTTGACTTTGGGTTTGACCAATTATCAAGACCCGAACCGACAACCCGAACACTCGATAAAAAAACCCGTTTTAGTATCTTTATTCCAAAGGGATTTGCATTCTTGCATTTTACCCACCTTATTACTTAACATAGGTTGAGTAAATATTAAGGTTAGATACTTTAACCCGGTTTCGAGCAAACTTACATTTTTAAAGGGTTATTATTATAAATTCTTAAATAGTCACATTTTAAACCTTGAACTTTAATTATTTACATTTCTCAACATTTATTTTGTTTAAAGACCTTCAAGACAACCTTTCTAAATTCAAGACTTATTTTCTTTTTAGGCATTGTGCGTTAAACTCGTCGTTCCGACAAATCTTCAAATTATCATCTTTCAAGTTTACCACTTGAAGGTGAGTACTTCATACCACATTTTCCATCTTTTATTTTGGGGGTGACATTTCATACTTATTCAACAAAATGCTTTATATTTGAATCTTAAACCACAAACGTAGTTGTATACTTTACCTAAATAATTGCTCGATTTGGTGTTCTATGCTTATATGCCTATGTGTTTATCGCTTTTGGTTGGTGGAACTATAAAATCCTAGACTATTTGGCATCCCCTTATAGCAAGGTGTCGTTAACGTAATGCAATTAACGATAACTATAAAACCCTAGACTATTTGGCATCCCCTTATAGCTAGGTGTCGCTAATGTGTTTAGCGATATCTATTTATCCAAATTACCACTTTTATTTATCGTTTCGTATGCAAGTTTTGTGGCTATCTTTATTATAAACTAATATGATTAAACTTATGAATTGCTCACCGACCTTTGTGTTGACAAACTTTATTTCATGAAATGTTGCAGGTTTGCATCTTGGTTGATTTATGATTGTGAAGAAAACGACATCAAAGACCTTAGGATATTAATAAAAATGAACAATATCAATTTGCCATATTTTGTGATACTTGTTTATGGTTATTTTATGAATAATTGTTATGTGACATTTTCGATGTTGTGAAATGAAATGAGTTTATTAAATATTGTCACTTTAATTAGTGTCATGTGCTTATGGACAATCGTTACACCTCGGCATGTTCCGCTGCCTTTGATCGGGGTGTGACAGGAAGGATGTTGCATTTTCCTCCCGTGTGTAGTTATGAGAAGAGGGAAGGAAAGTCTTCATTTTCACCCGTCATCATATATGAAGGTTATTCAGACGATTTTCTGTTGCTGTAAATGGCACACTGCACAAGTATCCTTTTCATATAAATTCTTTTTAGGCAAATCTCTATCTTATTAACTGTTAAGACCTTTAAATACAATTTTATGTTGTATGATAAAAGATTATCAAAATCAAAACTTTTAAACATTTAACAAGTCACTTTCATATTTGGACCGGATTACCTGATTATAAGGTGATAAGTTACCTTTTTTTTTCTAAAATATATTTTGAGCAAATTCAAAATTTTCATTTAGCGAAAATGAGATCATATTTATCATGCAATTAAAAATTGTTTTAAGTAGAATGAAATTAGAGAGAGGTGAATAAATATGAGGGTCACTTTCGTCATGCATTACCTGTATTTTGAATTTCTCAATTTAGAAATAAGTTACCGCTAAAGTCGTCACAACATATTTGACTATTCAAGCGGCGACTTGCCATTGGAACTTCCTCGAACCTTATGGGCCTAACTTTTTCTCAAAACTACTTTTCCATTTATAAAAGAAGCATGTCTACATTTTTTACATGTTGTATTATTTATTGTTTTATTATATATACTTTTCTAGTGGATATAATATATTCCTTGTGACACATTGTAGCACCCTTAAACTTTCATGTCAAATTAACAACTTTAGAGCATTCCTGAGTTCTTCAAATTATGTGAGGGAGTTCTTTATATTTTAGAGATGGTTAAAAATGTTTGTGAGGGAAGGAGAGAGAAAATATTACTGTTCATGGTTAAATTTGGAGAAACACATTGTTCACATCTATAATTTTATAATGTTTTTTAAAGGGGTTGTGAGTGAAGAAAAGAGAAAAGATAATGATAAAAGCATAAAAATATATTATTTAATTGAAAATGAGAAAGAAAATATAGTGTTTTTAGTGTAATTATAGAGATGACGAAGGCGTGGTGGTCACTTATGAGTCGACGAAGGCATCAACCTGGTGTTGGTGACAGATAGCAGATGGTGAATCATTCATCTCTACGCTTGTAGAGTGGCTCGGAATGGTGGCGGACCCCACCCTAGCCGCTGATGGTGCGCCAGCCACAAATATATACGGATTAACCAGAAGCTAGAACATGCCCGATGACTAATCACTTAAGATTGGTGGTGGACCGTTACCGTGTTGCCTAGTTGTCCACTAGATGGGTCCTTTGGGCCGGCTATAAATAAAGCTTTGGGTAATTTTATTTTAAAATTATTCATTTAACTTGTTTCTCTCTCGATATTCATACCCGGCCTTTGCTTTTTCTCCAAGGAAGCCATCTCCCGTATATCTAGAAAAGCTTGAAGGTTTTGCTCGAGCACAAGAAACCATAACCCGTCTTATAGCTAGTTTTGAAGTTTGCGTAAGGTAAAGATTATTGTTGATCCTAATATATGTAAACATATGGGTTTTGATAAATGGACATTTTGTCATGGTGACGACTGATAGTTTAATAACTGTATGATAGAAGTGAAACAAATATTTTATTTATTTAAAAAGGTTTTGAAACCATTAAACGAAGTAAACTTTTTAGTCAAGGTTTGACCCTTTAAAGCTAGATCATGTAAAGGTCTATAGGATATAGACTAGATTATTATGAGATCTAGGAGATTAATACGAAAATATGGTTTAACTATAGGTTAATATTTGTAGACGAAGGAAGACGAAAACAATCATAAGATAGATTATTTGATGGATACTGTTAATTCTTTCATAAACGCGGATACATTCAACTCTTTCAAAGACAAAAATGTATTTTAGATATAGATGGTATGAAAAAAAGACTTGGTGTATTGAATATGTTTAACACGACATAGCTTGGACTATATGGGCGCATACGAATCAAATCTGCCAGTATTATGTTTTAGATGGGACATTGTAACATGGTTAGTAACGGACCTAGTTATAGGATATGTAATACCATGAGTTGCCGGATCAGCACACATGTTAATAATGTTAATAATGATCAAGCTTTGTTTTAACTACAAATATAAAATGTTTTATAAAATGCGTTAATGGTCTGGCAATTCACCATCAGTAATTGCTGACATATTTTTAAAATACACCCTTCAGGTAATGGTTGATAGCTCAAGGAAGGATGGATGGATGGACGGAGGGACGAATGATGAAGGGGCTGATGGACGGGTGGATGAATGAATGGACGGATGGATAGATTGTAAATTTTCAAGACCTTGCAACTAAACTTGTATATGTTTGAAAACCCTTGAACAAATTGAAAGAAAAGTATCTTGGTTACTCTTTTGTAAAACAATGGGTTCTAAATGAGGGTGTGACACACACTCATGTGTGAATGTCCCAATACTTTGAATACATGCCCTCGAGTCATTAATATACTAAGACGTATGTGGTGTGAGATCGTATCAAACAAATGAAATTGATAATGTGATGTATATTCATAATCAAATTATTACACTTAAAAGTAAATGCTTTACATTCTGAAAGAGTTAACATCAAACAATTTAAGACCTTTATGTTAACCATAGGTGAGCTACCCTACGGCTGGCAATCTCACTACAAAGCACACACTAAATGAAAGACTACATAACTTATTAACAGCCAGACCATATATGGTGCTCGCACATGAGTACTCATGGACACATGAATGTGTGATGTCATGAGCACAGTGGTGGATGTACCATATGAGGAGGGGCAGCCTCCGCTACCTCTCAATGTTTTACCGGTAGTGTAAAAAAAAATTTAGTTGGTTTTCGTGTTTCGTTACCCCTGAACAAAAAATAACATTACCCCTATGTATTTTAAGCCCAACCAATTTAATACTTAAACCCAACAAAAGCCCAAACCCAAACCAAAAAACCCAAAAACCCAAATAATACAATAAAAAAAAAAGTAGACTACTCTGCTCAGCCTCTGAACTTCACGACACTAACCAGCCACCACGGCTCCACCTCCAGCCACCTACCTCCAGTCCGCCACCTACCGCCAGTCCGCCACCAGCCACTCCATCTCCTGCCTCTCCATCTTTTCCGGTAAGATTTGCTATATTTAGGGATTTAGGGTTATGTTTAAATCGAAATTAATTTGGGATTTAGGATTTATGTTTAAATTGGATTTGATTAGGTATTGAGGATTATGTTTAAATTTGAATTAATTAGAGATTTAGCTTTTAGTTTTATGTGTAAATTGGAATTGATATTAGGTTTTTGGTTCAAATTTTGTTTGGGAACTTTGAAGATGAGTAAACAACCTCTTATTAGCAACTTTTTTAAACGTCAAAGTAAAGAAAACGATGACATCGGTTCATCACCAAATTTAAATATTCCAACTTCAAGTTCAAACATGTGTGACTCTTTTGTTTCTTATTTAATTAAATATTGTGTTTATCAATATTATTGTTGAGTATACTTTAAAACTACTCATTAACAATATATGTTTGATCTGATCGAAAGATATCAATAAAATCATTGTATTAGTAAGTTAATAAGTTTGAATAATTTTACAATATCATTAAGCAAACAAGTTTAGGTTATTTTGATGCGCCCACTATAAGCAAACTTCTTTTGATCCGCTATTTCGAATGGGTTAACCGGGCGCCAGTATGCGTGTAACACAAAGCCGAGCCCGGGAAGCGCCAAATGCATAACCAGACACATACACGAGAAAAACGCGTTATTGGGCTCCGCTACGCGTGAAACGCGTAATCAGGCCCCGTAAATGTGAAACTTAAAAAAAAATTTCTTAATGCACGGTTAAAATTTTTTTTTACGCTACCCATGCAATTAGTTTCTAGATGTCACACCCCAACCTAAGGCGGAAATGCCGGGGCGTGATCCGATTGCTCACAGCTCGAAGATACTATCATAGTTATAAATGAAAATATCTAATTAATTATTTTATTCAATAATTCACACAATAATCAAATACAACACAAACAATTCAAATAAACAAATATAACAAGTTTAAATCCAAGTTTGTCTTCATTATAACCCTAAGGTCTTTCTAAGCGTCCATACTTCAACTTCAAACAACCTGCATATGCGTAGAAAATGGAACTTTGTCAACAAATATGTTGAATGAGTTTACAACCAAGTTTTGACACCAAAATAATGTTAATATGATAAATAAGCAAAACGTAATAAATGCGGTAATGAAATCAAACCATAAGCAAGTAAGTTGTCGACTAAACCATTGCTAAGCGAGTCGGGCGCCGGTAAATCAACCATAAGCAAATAAGAATAAGGCCGTTGCCAAGCGAATCGGGCGGTGGTCAATAGAATGAGAACCCAATACATGGGGATATGCGGGACCTCTCCGAGCACGAATGCGCACATAAACAAGTAAGCACATAACCAGTAGATTTGATTAATCACACACAATTACACGTTTGCTATTTTTGATATGTATGTATGTATAGATATGTATGTATAGTATGATATATGCATATATTCCCAAAACGTTTGTGAAAATCGAGTAAAATAGGGTAATGAGAAAACTCACCCGATCGATTAAGCCAAATGGGAATGAATACGACAAGAAAGTGATAATCACGATCTTCGAGAATTACCGACACGAATCCTAATTAAATAATGTTATAAGTGAACTATAAATGATATAATACGTATAATGGATTTGGGATTTCAATGTGGATTGAGTTATAATTATGATTGTACGTTATGGATTAAACGATTGATCACTACGAATTATTGTTATTGTAAAAGCATTATTATTAGTTATTACTTAATTATAAAAATCATAATCGAATCTACAAATAATTAGTTTAAATAAATAATGATAAACGTTTAAATATATAATTAACATAAAATTTATATTTTAAAAAAATATGATTAACACTTTTAAATATATTAATACGTTTATTATGATTTTATTTAAAATAAATAATACATGTGTATATATATATATATATTTATATTTATATATATATATATAATAAATATAGAAAATTTATAAAAAACATTTTAACAACTAGAAGCCTTAACATTAGTGTCGGGTTTTAATAAAATAATGATGGTTTATTAGTAATAATATATATACACACACACACAAAAAAAAACTTGTAACGAAACTAGTCGACACGAAACGCTTCTTTATGATGTCGGTTTAACAAAATATTGTTTATTTAACATTAATTATAATATATTGTAAACTATTAAAAATAAATTTAAACAACTAAACAAAAATAAAATGGCAAAAAAGGGTTGCTGGGACTTGAACCTGGAAACACGGCCGGCCAACAATTAAACACACACACCCTAGCCAACTGAGCTAGGGAGTCAGTTGGTTAAGATCTGTAAACGCATGTATATATACAGTAATTAATAAAACCCAATTTTGACTTAAAAACCTTAATTCTCTAATCGTTCAATCCGTTTAATATTTGTTTAAATTGACTTAGGGTTTTTGTAGGGTATTCAGAGGCGAATTCAGACATGTAATTGATTACCTTAATCGCTGATCATACATGGGTTAATCACGAGTAAACAGAGTCGGAAAGAATGGCGACGTACGAGGTATCAGCAGACGATATTAATCAAATCAACCATGGGGCTTCCGTTTGCGCTGGCATGAGAAGGGTGCAGACGAGATTAATTGAGTTATGATCACATCTAGGTTATATATCAGATTTAGGTCACGGCGGTTTATCATAATATATCAATACAGTTTATTATTGATCTTCTTTCCTAATTCATTGAGTATATGGATATGGATTACGATGAAAATTCCATGTATACGACGGTAATAGCAATCTCAACCATGATTCAATTCCATGTTTACGACGAAAATTGAGGCAAAAGTAATCTAAACGGGTCACGGTTTGGGTATATGGATATGGATTACGGGTTTGGGTCAAATATATTATAAAATATTATACATAAATTGCACTTTAGTCCCTAGAGATTGGAGATGGAAACATTAGAGAATTAAAGTTTATTTCCGGTTATAACCGTACATATTCCAAAGTTAAATACATATTAAATAAATATAATAAACAAGTATCAATCGTAAAATAATTTCTCGATAGACATGATTATTTTTCAGTGATAAATTTCCCGAATATAAAACGGGTCGATTAACGGATATAAATTTGTATGTGGAAAAACCCGAATTGTTACACTATATCCGCCACTGCATGAGCATGCACATATCCAAGTAATCGATCATGAAGTTTATACGTGCTGTAACATCCCGAAATTTCCAAGTAATATTAATTATATTACTTAATATTAGAGAGAAAGTTTACCCGGGTTATTAGGAAATAAATAATAGAATATGAGTTGGTATGGGTCGGGCTAGTGTTGGGTAATGGATGTGGGTTGTGGACTTGGATTAATTAAGATGGGTTAAATAAGAATGGGATTTCAGGGATATAAATACCCCAAAATCCCAAAAATATCTTCATTTACATCTATTTCTTCACACACTCAAAACACACATATTCTAACCGATCAAGATTCGAAGCCGAGACCCGAGATTTTGTTGATAGATCTGAGTTGGTAAGGTAAGAACAAATCCAACAAAGCTAATATTACTGAAAATGGTTAGGATTGGATGGGTTAACCGGACCCGAAACCCAAACTGCCCAAATCGGACCCCTAAAACGTCGATTTTAGGCCGATTTGATGGTTGGGATTTGTAGGCGCCGATCATACGATTCCGTGGGTACCAAAATCGAGTTATTTGGCTAAGAAACGAAGGATTTATGGGCAAACAGATCTGCAGCGCGATAACTTCGCCTGCAAGATTAAGTTCGCCTGATGAACTTCGCCTTCAAGCGTAACTTCGCCTAAGGATAACTTCGCCTGAAGCCAAGTTCGCCTAAGGATAACTTCGCCTGAAGCCAAGTTCGCCTAAGGATAACTTCGCCTGAAGCCAAGTTCGCCTAAGGTTTAACTTCGCCTGAAGCCAAGTTCGCCCGAGGTTTAACTTCGCCTAAAGTGAAGTTCGTTTAGAAAATAAATTAAAAACCTAATGGAAAATGTGTTAAGACAGTTAATGGAAATAAAATTTTTCCAAGCAGACCTGGCAGCTCGACCTCAGCCAGGGGCTCTGCCCCTTGGACCCTGCTAGGGGCTGCCGCCCCTAGACCCCGCTGCCAGGGGCGCTGCCCCCGGACCCCCGTTCGTTGTGGGTAGTAATTAAGACTAGAAAGATGTTATAAGTAGTGATAGTTAAATTGATATGTATACTTGTTATACAGTCAGCCGTGCACAACTGAAGAAAGGGATTACGATCAACGGAGAACGTAACCGTGTTCAGGTGAGTTTCTAGCCCCATTTCCTTGTTATGTTTTCGGGGCTGTGTGCATACTCGATGTGAAGTGTGAATACACTTACCTTAAGTGGTAAGTGTATGCTATAGATGTTATACGAGGTATATATTTTATAATGCTTGTCAGTACGTGAACGATCTTCGGATATTGCACGTACTGTCAGGTTGTAACGCTATGTATAAGGTAAGTATGTTATGTATGTTTATGTGTATGAACATGATAGAGATAACAGAAGAAAGAAATGATAATGTATGGTTGTATGGTTACGAAAAGGGTACCGAGCCCTAATAATACTCGAGGTATGATGTATGGTTGTATGGTAACGAAGAGGGAATCGAACCCTACTAATATTCGATATGATGTAACTTGTTTATTACGTAAATACCGAACTGATATGAAGTGTGATATAGGCAGGTAGAGGTAGAGTGTGTTAGAAGTGGCAAGAGTCCAGTAAGGGTGTTAGTGGCATAACGTGAGCGCGTGATAGGGAAAGCCTGTACGTGCCATCGTTATTATGTGTGTATGATTGTTGATGTAAATGATATGAAGCGTGTTGTAGACAAGTAGAGGTAGAGCGTGTTAGAAGCGGCAAGAGTCTAGTAAGAGTGTTAGTGGCATAACGATAGTACGTGGTAGGGTAAGCCTATACGTGCCTTCGTTATTAAAGTGGCAAAGTGGCATAACGTTTTACGTTATTAAAGTGGCAAAGTGGCATAACGATTTACGTTATTAAAGTGGCAAAGTGGCATAACGTTATACGTTATTAAAGTGGCAAAGTGGCATAACGTTATACGTTATTAAAGTGACAAGGTGGCAAAGTGGTAGGCGTAAATAAGAGGCTAAGTGGTAATGTAAGCAGGTTAGATAGTGGACTACGTGTCTGCAGATACGTATATGATGCATGTAGTGGTTGTATGATAAGTTGCTTGATTAACTAGAACTCACTCAGCGTAGCTGACTTTTAGTATGCACGCAGGTGAGCTGATTACAGAGTTAGCATGAGGATGACACACGGCATGGATTGAACGGCTGGCATCTGAAGAAAGAAGTAAAGATGTTTTAAATATAAAGTTTTGTGTCATGGTATCAAAGAAAAGATTTAATGCTTTGTAACAAATGATTGATGTTTTATATTCCGCGAAAAGTTTTAATAAACTCTGATTTGAAGAACTGTGTTTATGAGTAAATCCGACGCTAAAGTAGGGTGCCCGGGTTCGGGGCCTTACAAGTTGGTATCAGAGCATAAGTTCGAGAGATTTAAGCATCCTACATGCTTAGACTCGAACATAGAATGAGATTTAAGTAAGAAAAGAAAGAAGATGCCAGTCCAAGAATGCCATGTGTCGCTCAAGCAAGATCAGTAAAGGTAAAGTGTATGATTAAATGATATATGTTAATGAGAAAGAAAAGATACGTGAACGATAGGGATAGGAATAATTGATTGTTTGATTTGACTAACTGCTTAAGTAGAACCAGCACAAATAGACTCATAAAGGGAAGCGAATAGGACACGGAAAGCAACGTGATCAGCTAGTCACAGCTGGCCACTGTTATTACCTGTTAGCCTTGCTATCCTTGTACTAGATAGTTCCTTGAGTGATGATGTTTGTGTTGTCCCTTTAAGAATACTGATGGCTGGAGCTGGAGAAGTTGTGGGAACTGGGGGTCGCACTGGACGTCGTGGCAGGCCTCGTCTTGTCCGGCAACCCTCGGTAGAAGAAGCTTCCCACACCGAAGATGAAGGGAGCGCCGCTGGAGGAGACCAGAACAACAACGAAGAAGTTCAACTTAGCCCTGCAGTTCAAGCAGCCATTGTTCAAGCTGTAGTTGCTGCTGTGAAGAACCTGAATCCCGAAGGATCTGCTGGAAGCCGTGAACGAACCGTTGAAGGGGCAGATGGTAATAATAGAAAGGATGACGAGAGGGAAAGGGATGACTCGAGTGAGGTAAAGTCTGTGAAAGATGATGATAGGAAGAGGGGCCGAGGCGGTTGCAACTATAAGTCCTTCAAAGGTTGTGACCCGCCTAAGTTGACTGGTTTAGGAGACGCAATCGCTACTCTTCAGTGGATAACCGCCATGGATAAGGTTATCCGCATTAGCGAGTGCCGTCCTGACCAAGCTGTCGGTTATGCCACTCAATCTTTTGAAGATGAGGCTATGTATTGGTGGGAGAGTGTGGAGCAGAGGAAGACCCGTGAAGAGATCAAGGCGATGAGTTGGAATGACCTAAAGGACATGGTGATGAAAAGGTTCTGTGCTGATGCTGAGGTTGAGAGGGCCGAGATGAAATTTCTGAATCTAAAGGCGGACAAGATGACACATCGTGAGTACACCACTGAATTCAACCGCATGTCTAGGTTGGTACCTGACATGGTGAACACCGAGGCGAAACGGATCAAGTGCTACGTTAGAGGACATCCCCAGAAGGTCCGCATGTTGGTCAGGGCCAACAAACCTGTTACCTTTGAGTCTGCGGTCGAGTTGGCGGAGATGGTCTATGATGATCTGGCGGCAGATGATGTGGAAGTGGAAGATGAGGAAAAAGGGAAGGGAACTAAAAGAGCTGGGGATGTCGTGGAGCGTGCAGGGAGAAAGACACAGAAGATGGCAGGAAGGGAAGCATGTAAGGTGTGCGGGAAGATGCACTTGGGGGAATGCAAGGCTGGTCCAAATCAGTGCTACCGATGTGGGAGGAAGGGGCACATCTCCCGTGAATGCACCGAGGACCAGAAGTGTTACAAGTGTGGTAAGTCAGGTCACATAGCTAGGGAGTGTGGAGAAGCCGTGGCAGTGGGGGAAGGAAGAGGAAACGCGTGAAAGGATGGTCTATTAGCTGCTGAGGAGGTTGCAGGAGAATAAGTGGCATGTCACAGTTGTTTTATGTTTAGTAGTTAAAGAGTGTTTTATGTTACAGTTGAACCTATGTTTGTTTAGCAAGCTTGAATGATTTCCTTTTTATGTTATGAAGTACTTGTGACTTCTTGTGCTTTTGTATGAACGATCTATGAATTTAACTTGAATGCATGTTGGTTATAATAAATAGTTGTGTAATGGTAAAGCGTCGCCTTAGGAGTTAGCGTTATTATATAAAACAAGGTTCCTCGGGAAGGCGATACGAGACTTGGTACATCGAGGGCTTAATGGACAAGCTACCGTAATAGCTAAAACACATGATCACCGCTCGATGACTACAAGTCAGAAGTAAGAGGGATAACTCATGTGACATCTGACCCGCTCCGACCCGACCCAGGTACCCGTTTCTCCGATCCGATCTCTTTCTTTTATGATTTAATATTTATTTATACTTATATTTTACTTTTAATAATAATATATATTTTCCTTCCCGCCTCTTTCTCTCTCTTTCTTTCCGCCGTCCCGTCCCTCTCCTTCTCTCTTTCCGCCTTGTTTCCCTCTTTCTTCTAACTCTTTGCTTGTCCTTTGTTCCTTCCCGCCTAAGGTTGTCTGCGCAGCTCCACGCGCCAGACCCCTTACAAGGAATCCTGCGTGAAGACCACCTGTTTCAGCGATACGCGAGACGAACTCTTCTCGCAGCGCGCTAAGAATTGTAATTCTTCTCGCAGCGCGCTAAGAACGGTAGTTCTTCCCGCGACGCGCTAAGGATTTGTAGTTCTTCTCGCAGCGCGCTAAGAATCGTAGTTCATCCCTCGACACACGAAGAATTATAGTTCTTCCCGCGGCGCGCTAGGAATTTTAGTTCCTCCCGCGGCGCGCTAAGAAATGTGATTCTTCCCGCGGCGCGCTTAGAAATGTAGTTCTTTCCGCGACGCGTTAAGGTTGGTTCTGTCTGCCTTCGCGCTCGCGCTCTCTTGACCTTCTGTGTCTGCCTTCGCTCTCGCGCGTGCGCTCGAGCCTTCTCGCGCTGAACCCTTTGAGTTTTCTTCTGTTTAATCTAGCCGTTTGCTTTTGTGTTGTCTTATCTTTTGTGCTGTTGACCTAATCTGCTTTATGTCTGAAAAGCCACTTTTGGCGCAGCATGCGCACCAACCCCATTGGTTGGCAGAAAAAGTGACTGACATTATCTTTTGAGATCTGCTTTTTCCCTGCTTGACCAGTACCTTTTTCTGAACTGCCCATGCCTTTTTACTGTTCCCTGTCAGCTTTTTCTCTTTTTCCCTGCTGCCATATCTTTTGATATCTTTTGCTTTTGGAATCTTTTGCTTTTTGGAGATCTTTTCCCCTTTTCTAGGGATTGTGTTCCCTAGGGTTTCTCTATAAATAATAATGTTATTTTCCTAACACATCACACACAAACACTTAATCTCTCCTGTTCTCCTTGCTCTCTCTGCCGCCTCCCTCTCTGCCTCCGTCTTCCTCCCTGTTCTGTCCTGCTTTTCCGGTAATATATATATATTATATATAATAATTTACTTATTAATTATGCTAACTTATAATCAAGACTTAAAACAGATCGTTAAAACAATAATCTTTAATTATAGGTTAACTTGTGCTTGTTTAAAGTTTGTTCTTGCTTTATCTTACACCGCATCGTTTATCAAGTGAGTAATCTCGTACCTAATCCCTTTTTATTTTTAATGTTTTGGGATGTTCATGTGTTCGTACAAACTTGAGTCTTAAACTTGTTTATGAACTTTAGTCGCGCAGTATCCCATGTGTTGAGGACGTTTACTTGGCTGTTTATTTGTATGTGTGTATCATTAACCGCTTTGTTCGGCCTATTCCGCAGTTTTCATGGATCCATTAGATGAACACGGGAGACCTATCGTTTACGGTTTTCTTTGTTTACACTTGCACAGATGTTTTCTCGTTTTTTGTGCTCAATTGGGAGCACGGATTGAACTATGAACTATGAGCTATGATCTATTTAGGCTTGATCACAATCTGATTGCACCCTTGTTAAACACCAGACATACACGTGTTGCGCGCAGATTTATTGTTATCTATGTATTGTATTAAACTTGATTTCTCACCAACACGCAAGTGTTTGACGTTTATTTTAACACATGTTCAGGTTTGCAGTAGCTGTTTTGGAGCTTGTGGACACGTAGGAAGTTTTCATTATTTTGGACCTAGATTAAAATGTATCAAGACAAGTCTTTGCTGTTCGAATATTATGATTTATAATATATTGATTTATGATGTTTTATGTTATCTTGTTTACTTTGCGCGTGCGCGAATAAACGTATTTATTAAATATTGACACCCAATAGTGTCACGAGTAATGAAACAATATGTGGCGCCCCGATGTATAATCCGCCTTTGGTCGGGGTGTTACAGATTGGTATCAGAGCTCGTTGACTTTAGGATAGGTGGTTAGACGTAACGGCCTAGAATACCTAAGAGTCCCTTCTCGCGCATGAGAGAAATCTCATGATTGCGCGCTTATTGTTAATTACTCGTTATTTATGAATATGCTCGCGCCTACGCAGTATATGATTTTATGTTTTATTTCGCGATATTTCGATTCTTGTTGAATTTCGATTTTTATTGATTTTACTTACATATTCGTTTGTTGGATTTGAAAATCCGAAAAGTCATGGTGATACATGAATAGTTGATTTTCAATTTCCATTTACGATTATGTTCTGAGATTGGAGACTTGAAAAGTCATGGTGATACATGAATTGTCAACCGCCAATACTCATTTTCTTGTATATTTTATATTGAAGATTGAAAAGTCATGGTGATACATGAATCGTCAATCTCCAATACTCGTTTACTCGTATATTTTAAATTGGGAATTCGGAAAGTCATGGTGATACATGAATTGTCGATTCTTGATTCGAATTTGTTACCTTTATTAAGTCTGCATTTAGGGTCATTTATTTTACTTTAACTTTTGACAGTAACTAACTCCGCGAAACCAAGCTTTTCGAGGTTATACTTTGCGCTATAACCAAGATATTAACTAAAATTAAAATTTTTATAGAATGCCTCCGCTATCTCGTCGCCATCTCAAGAAGAAAGAAGCCGTGCGCAGACGCTCGCAGCAACGTTCCCAGGAAATGGCCGCCGCAATAGCCCAAGCTTTGAGCCAAAACAATACCAACACCTCTGGTTACAACATTAAATCCTTTAACGCGGGTAACCCTCCAAAGTTCACAGGTCTTGAAGGAGCCACCGTGATGCTCCAGTGGCTTGAGAAAATAGAAAACACTTTCCTCCACACCCAATGCCCCTCAGACAGACGAACCCTATATGCTTCCAGTGTCCTGGAATCTAGAGCGCTTACATGGTGGAATGGAGTAGCTCATGCGCGTGGCGCAGAAACTGCTTCCAACATGCTCTGGGAGGAATTCAAGGAAATTCTGACGCGAGAATTCTGCCCTCCCAACGAAGTTAAGCGCCTGGAGGAAGAATTTTGGAATCTTAAGCAATACAGCGGTGAAGCGCGCGAGTACGCGACGCGTTTCCATGAACTAAGCCTGCTTGTCCCTCACCTTGTTACCCCTTCCCGCCGAGCCATAGAGAAATTCCTTGGGGGTCTCCCCATGGAAATTCAAGATTCTGTATGGGCCAGAAACCCAGTTACCCTCTCTGACGCCATTGAGTTGGCCGCTGTGCTCAGCGACAACCATGTCAGAGCAGGAACCCTGTTCCTGCGGGGAGCTGAGAAGACTAAACCCACCAAGACTGCCCCTGAACCAACAGAAACCAAACCCGAACCCTCAAACCGTAACAACCTCAAGCGCAGGCGCAAAGCTTACGCGCTTACCAACCCGCCCATAGTCCAGCAACCCACCTACCAACCTCCAGTTTACACGCCTAACCCACTGACAGCCTACCCAACTCCTCCTGTAGTCCATAACTATGCCTTAACCAATCCGGCACTCCCTGTCCCGCCAACTAAGAAACCTTACACAGGAAACCAACCCTTTTGCCCAACCTGTAGACTTCACCACCCAACCCAAACCCCGTGTCGACAATGTAACCGATGTGGCCGCGTTGGTCACTCTGCCGAATACTGTAGAGTCCCTCTCGCCAACCCAATTGCGCCAACACCACCAGTCTACCCGCAGAACCCACAACCAACCTACCAAAACCCACGACCCAGATCGTGCTTTAACTGCGGTGATCCCAGTCATTTCCGGAACGCGTGCCCAAGGCTACAAGTTCAGATTACGCAAGCGAATCCGGTGAACCAGATTTCAAACCAAGTAACGCGCGGACGAGCTTTTAACATAACCGCGCACCAAGCGCAAGCGAATAATGACGTAGTTAATGGTACATTTTTGCTTAACGGATTTTATGCTTCTATACTTTTTGATACTGGCGCCGATCGAAGTTTTATCTCTCGCGCCTTCGAGCAGAAGCTTGCGCGACCGCGCGATAACTTAAAAGAAGATTTTTCAGTTGAATTGGCTAATGGCGAAACTGTTTTAATTAACTCTGTGATTAAAAATTGCACGCTTAACCTTAACGAAAACGATTTCCTGATCGACCTCATCCCCATGCCTCTTGGAAGCTTTGATGTTATCATTGGTATGGACTGGCTCTCGAATAATCGCGCCGAAGTTATTTGCGCCAAGAAGTTGATTCGCATTCCTCGAGAAAATGGTGATCTTCATATCTACGGCGAAAAACCCTCCAGTGGTCTTAAACTTATGTCTTGCGCCGAAGCCCGAAGACTCATGCGAAAAAGGTGTATTGCATTCTTAGCCCATGTGGTTAAACCCGATGAAGGAAAGAAGAAGCTTCGCGATATCCCTGTTGTGCGTGATTTCCCTGAAGTTTTTCCTGATGATCTTCCTGGTATCCCTCCCGCTCGTGAAGTCGAGTTCCGTATTGATCTTGTCCCTGGTGCTTCCCCCGTAGCTAAATCTCCTTACCGTCTTGCGCCCGCTGAGATGCAAGAATTGGCAAGCCAACTTCAAGAGTTGACCGCTAAAGGATTCATTCGCCCTAGCTCTTCGCCCTGGGGTGCTCCGGTGTTGTTCGTTAAAAAGAAAGATGGATCGTTTCGCATGTGTATTGATTACCGCGAGTTGAACAAACTCACCATTAAAAACCGGTATCCCTTACCGCGTATTGACGACCTCTTTGATCAACTCCAAGGTGCCTCTTGTTTCTCGAAGATTGATCTCCGCTCTGGCTATCACCAGTTGCGCATCCGCGATGAAGATGTTCCGAAGACTGCTTTTCGAACTCGTTATGGCCATTTTGAATTCTTGGTCATGTCCTTCGGTTTAACCAACGCACCCGCCGTTTTCATGGATCTAATGAATCGGGTGTGTAGGCCTTTCTTGGATAAATTCGTGATCGTGTTTATCGATGATGTTCTGGTGTATTCTAAGACCAAGGCCGAGCATGAGCAACATCTCCGATTGGTATTGCAAAAGCTTAGAGCTGAGCAACTCTATGCTAAGCTTTCCAAGTGTGAATTCTGGTCTGATGAAGTACAGTTTCTTGGCCATGTTGTGAACAAGATGGGTATTCATGTCGACCCATCCAAAATTGAAGCAATCAAGAACTGGATTACGCCATCCTCTCCTTCTGAGATCCGTTCCTTTCTGGGCTTAGCTGGTTATTACCGGCGTTTCATTTCGAACTTCTCGAAGATCGCTTTGTCTTTAACAGCTCTAACGCACAAAGGTAAACCGTATATTTGGGGCTCGAAGCAATAAGAAGCCTTTCTATCGCTCAAGCGATTGTTGTGTGAAGCTCCTGTTCTTGCGCTACCTGAGGGTAATGATGATTTTGTCGTATACTGCGATGCCTCCAACCAAGGTCTCGGTTGTGTTCTTATGCAACGAGGCAAGGTTATCGCTTACGCATCAAGGCAACTTAAGGTTCATGAAAAGAATTATACAACTCACGACCTCGAACTTGGTGCAGTTGTTTTTGCCTTGAAGATCTGGAGACACTACCTTTATGGTACTAAGTGCATCCTCTACACTGACCATAAAAGCCTTCAGCATATCTTTGATCAAAAGGAACTCAACATGAGGCAACGCCGATGGAACGAACTCATCAGCGATTACGATTGTGAGATCCGGTATCATCCTGGTAAGGCTAATGTGGTAGCCGATGCGCTCAGCCGAAAACCCTGCCAGCTTAACTGTATCTTGCCGCGCACGCATCTTCACTTTGCGCCGATTCAGAGCAATCTTGAATCACGCATTCGCGACGCGCAGCGTGCATCCATCAGTAATGGTAACCTTCGCGCCGAGTTAGCGTGTGGCGCGGAAGCGCCCTTTGTCCCTAATCTGAGTGGAATTCTCTGTTATCTTAATCGCATCTGGATTCCCTTTGATGAGAATCTTCGCGCTGATATCCTGAGTGAAGCGCACAAATCTCGGTATTCCGTTCATCCTGGCGCCGATAAAATGTACAAGGATTTGCGCATTACTTATTGGTGGCCCGGTATGAAGAAGGATATTGCTGTGTTCATAGCTAGATGCCTGACTTGTTCTAAAGTAAAAGCTGAACACCAACGCCCATCTGGTTTGCTCGAACAACCAGAAATTCCTACGTGGAAATGGGAAGGTATAGCGATGGACTTTATTACCAAGTTACCTTTGACAGCAAGCAAACATGATAGCATTTGGGTAATAGTGGATCGTTTGACTAAGTCTGCTCACTTTCTGCCCATTCGTGAAAACTACCGTGTTGAGCAACTCGCGCAGCTTTATGTCAAGGAAATTGTCTGCCGCCATGGTACTCCTTTGAGCATCATATCCGATCGCGATGGCCGTTTTATATCTCGCTTTTGGAAATCTCTCCAATCTGCGCTAGGAACTCGCTTGGACATGAGTACGGCATATCATCCTCAGACTGACGGTCAGTCTGAGCGAACTATTCAAACTCTTGAGGATATGCTCCGATCTTGTGTTCTTGATTTTGGAGGTAATTGGGATTCGCACCTGCCTTTGATCGAGTTCTCTTATAATAACAGTTATCATTCCAGTATTGGTATGGCCCCATTTGAAGCACTTTACGGTCGTAAGTGCCGCTCCCCGATTTGTTGGAGCGAAGTGGGTGAAACTCAAATCACAGGACCCGAACTTGTTCAAGAGACAACCGATAAAATCGCCAAGATCTGTGATCATCTGCTGACTGCCAGAAGCCGACAGAAGAGTTACGCAGATCGCAGGCGAAAGCCTCTCGAATTTCAAGTTGGTGATCTTGTTCTCCTCAAAGTGTCGCCTTGGAAAGGTGTTGTCCGCTTTGGGAAGAAAGGTAAGCTTGCTCCTCGATATGTTGGACCATTTAAGATTCTCGCGCGTGTAGGAAAAGTTGCCTACAGACTTGACCTGCCGCCCGCGCTCAGTAATGTGCATCCAACGTTCCATGTATCCAATCTCAAGAAGTGTTTAGTTGACGAGAACCTTCACATTCCACTTGATGAAGTTCAAGTTGATGAATCTATGCATTTCGTTGAGAAGCCTGTTGAGATTATGGATCGCGAGGTTAAGCAAACCAAGCGCAGTCGTATCCCTATCGTGAAAATTCGCTGGGAGTCCAAGCGCGGAGCCGAGTTTACATGGGAAAGGGAAGATCAAATGAAGATCAACTACCCGCACCTGTTCTCTGCGCAACCTACTTCGAGATAAATTTCGGGACGAAATTTCTTAAAGTAGGGGAGACTGTGACATCTGACCCGATCCGACCCGACCCAGGTACCCGTTTCTCCGATCCGATCTCTTTCTTTTATGATTTAATATTTATTTATACTTATATTTTACTTTTAATAATAATATATATTTTCCTTCCCGCCTCTTTCTCTCTCTTTCTTTCCGCCGTCCCGTCCCTCTCCTTCTCTCTTTCCGCCTTGTTTCCCTCTTTCTTCTAACTCTTTGCTTGTCCTTTGTTCCTTCCCGCCTAAGGTTGTCTGCGCAGCTCCACGAGCCAGACCCCTTACAAGGAATCCTGCGTGAAGACCACCTGTTTCAGCGATACGCGAGACGAACTCTTCTCGCAGCGCGCTAAGAATTGTAATTCTTCTCGCAGCGCGCTAAGAACGGTAGTTCTTCCCGCGACGCGCTAAGGATTTGTAGTTCTTCTCGCAGCGCGCTAAGAATCGTAGTTCATCCCTCGACGCGCGAAGAATTATAGTTCTTCCCGCGGCGCGCTAGGAATTTTAGTTCCTCCCGCGGCGCGCTAAGAAATGTGATTCTTCCCGCGGCGCGCTTAGAAATGTAGTTCTTTCCGCGACGCGTTAAGGTTGGTTCTGTCTGCCTTCGCGCTCGCGCTCTCTTGACCTTCTGTGTCTGCCTTCGCTCTCGCGCGTAGCGCTCGAGCCTTCTCGCGCTGAACCCTTTGAGTTTTCTTCTGTTTAATCTAGCCGTTTGCTTTTGTGTTGTCTTATCTTTTGTGCTGTTGACCTAATCTGCTTTATGTCTGAAAAGCCACTTTTGGCGCAGCATGCGCACCAACCCCATTGGTTGGCAGAAAAAGTGACTGACATTATCTTTTGAGATCTGCTTTTTCCCTGCTTGACCAGTACCTTTTTCTGAACTGCCCATGCCTTTTTACTGTTCCCTGTCAGCTTTTTCTCTTTTTCCCTGCTGCCATATCTTTTGATATCTTTTGCTTTTGGAATCTTTTGCTTTTTGGAGATCTTTTCCCCTTTTCTAGGGATTGTGTTCCCTAGGGTTTCTCTATAAATAATAATGTTATTTTCCTAACACATCACACACAAACACTTAATCTCTCATGTTCTCCTTGCTCTCTCTGCCGCCTCCCTCTCTGCCTCCGTCTTCCTCCCTGTTCTGTCCTGCTTTTCCGGTAATATATATATATTATATATAATAATTTACTTATTAATTATGCTAACTTATAATCAAGACTTAAAACAGATCGTTAAAACAATAATCTTTAATTATAGGTTAACTTGTGCTTGTTTAAAGTTGGTTCTTGCTTTATCTTACACCGCATCGTTTATCAAGTGAGTAATCTCGTACCTAATCCCTTTTTATTTTTAATGTTTTGGGATGTTCATGTGTTCGTACAAACTTGAGTCTTAAACTTGTTTATGAACTTTAGTCGCGCAGTATCCCATGTGTTGAGGACGTTTACTTGGCTGTTTATTTGTATGTGTGTATCATTAACCGCTTTGTTCGGCCTATTCCGCAGTTTTCATGGATCCATTAGATGAACACGGGAGACCTATCGTTTACGGTTTTCTTTGTTTACACTTGCACAGATGTTTTCTCGTTTTTTGTGCTCAATTGGGAGCACGGATTGAACTATGAACTATGAGCTATGATCTATTTAGGCTTGATCACAATCTGATTGCACCCTTGTTAAACACCAGACATACACGTGTTGTGCGCAGATTTATTGTTATCTATGTATTGTATTAAACTTGATTTCTCACCAACACGCAAGTGTTTGACGTTTATTTTAACACATGTTCAGGTTTGCAGTAGCTGTTTTGGAGCTTGTGGACACGTAGGAAGTTTTCATTATTTTGGACCTAGATTAAAATGTATCAAGACAAGTCTTTGCTGTTCGAATATTATGATTTATAATATATTGATTTATGATGTTTTATGTTATCTTGTTTACTTTGCGCGTGCGCGAATAAACGTATTTATTAAATATTGACACCCAATAGTGTCACGAGTAATGAAACAATATGTGGCGCCCCGATGTATAATCCGCCTTTGGTCGGGGTGTTACAACTCAGAAAGCGAAGGCGATTCAATAAAGCGTGTAAATATAAGAAGTTTTCCTTTTATGGGGA
>NW_027502941.1:0-36124 GCF_021521415.1 Bidens hawaiensis
AACGCGTTAACGAGTCTTAACTCTAAAACGTCAGGGCCTTAGCCCAAAATTACGAGCCTTAGCTCAAACACGTTAATGAGTCTTAACTCTAAAACGTCAGGGCCTTAGCCCAAAATTACGAGCCTTAGCTCAAACACGTTAATGAGTCTTAACTCTAAAATCGTCAGGGCCTTAGCCCAAAACAAAGAGCCTTAGCTCAAAACACTCACATACATCCATCTTACACCCCGCGCAGCCTGATCATAAAAATCCTTAAACAAAGCTAAGGCAAACTACATGCCATATCATGTTAAGGTCTCAGGTCGAGGCCGCGCGCGGAACCATAGTGGATATCTGAGTAACACAAGCTGACATGTAATGGCTAAACTCATACTTCCATACCGCGTGACACCAACGCGCGAAAAGGAATTAACGAAAAATTAGCGCGCATGTCAGCATGAGCAAGATACTGTGAGAGCCACAAACAAAATAGAACAGAGGTTAAGTGAATAATTTCCTTACAACCTTGTTCTTATTTTAACGTTCAAGCATATCTTATATCTATACAACCAAACATGAAGAGATGAATGGAAATGCGCAACATACGAAAAGGAGAGAACAAGTTTCATTTCATTGGATCGAAATTTACAAGTATCATGAGTTACAAACTACAAGTATAAAAGATAAATATACAAAATTTGATGATGGGCTTCTCAAGTCTCCACGTCGACGTCAGCCGCTTCATCATCCTCATCATCTCGCGCAGCATCTGGCGCGGTCTGCTCTTCATCTCCGAACTGACCATAGTCAAGTTCTTCCTCCTCGTTGGAGTCTTCGATCACAACGGTGTCACGAGCAGATTCTTTCGCCGCGCCAGAGCCGCTGGCAGGGGCAACATCCCCCGCGCCACCATCATCGCCACCAGCCCTCTCGCAATCATCAAGCAACTTCTTTAGTGCGCCGAGGTCGGGCTGGTCAGCAAGCGCAGCTATCTGTAAATCATTAGAAAAGTAATGAGTACAAACACTTAGAAAAGTTAGTAAAGTAAAACTCATTAAGATCAAGGTACCTGCATAAGGATGGGGATGGGAGTATTCATATACTTTTCCCCCACCGCGGCCATGTCCGCGCAGGCCGCATCGAACTTGTAAGGGTACTCGGATGGGTTCTTCCTCAACATGCCATACTCATACCCATCCGTAAACCCTTCAGCTCGGCCCACCAAACGCGCGGCGGCATTGCAGTCCATCACAAGGGCTTGAAACTCGGCGGAATATTTCATCGCCAAAGCGCAGCGAGCCATGCCCTGTGACACCAGCCATTGGCGATCCTGCGCGAGGCCAGCAACAGACGTCTCGAGGGCAGGAACCTGAGAGTTTAATAACTCAACAGTTTCCTTAACCTTTTTTAGTTCCTCCTTGTCAGACGCTGCTAGCCGCCCAAAATTTTTTCTTTCTCCGCCTGCGCAGCACCAAGTGCTTCCTGGCTGGACGCCGCCGTGGCCAAGGCCTCATCTCTATCGGCCTGCGCGGCCGCCAAATCCCTTTTCAGGCGCGCGACCTCGCTCTCCAACGATGATTTCTCAGTAATACTCTTGATGATAGCTTGGTCACGCGCCTCGGCCTGCTGTTCCAAGACACGCACTCTGCGCGCGTACTTGGCAACTTCGGCCTCCGCCAACTGCTGCTTCTCCCGCGCAGCCTGGAGCTCATGCCCGCGCTTGATGTATGCGGTGTTGGCACTTGCTCGGTTTTCACTGAGCTCCGCCTGGAGTTTCTCAGCTCGCGCGCGAGCATCAGACAGGTTCCAGGCGGCCACCTTAGCCTCTCGCTGGGCTTCCACAAGAGCGTCGCGTACTTTAATATAATCACGACGCAGCTCTTGGGAAGCAGCGAAAAAAGCCGACCCAGCGAAAACATGTTCGTTCAGCAAGTCCGCGCGAGTGCGCTCCTCTTGATACCTCCTTTCAGTAGGAGGCACGGCATGAGCCCAGAAGTCCTCGCATACGCCCAAGGATTGAAAGGAACTTTCTTCATTAATATTCCATCTCGGGCGGTAAACGTGGTCACCTTCCTGCAAAAATGTAAGAAAAATCCTAAGTCATAAAACATACTTATAGGGAGATACGCGCAGCGGACCAACAAATCAATACATACCTGCGGGGATGAAGCAGGAATGTCTGCGCCAGCCCCACCAGAGGTCTGCGCTGCAAACACTTGCGGCATCGCAGGGCTGGCGCGATCTCCTAAGGAGTCTTCACCTTGAACCCCCTCGTCCTCCTCGTCTTCTTCAACAGGCCTCTTCTGCTGCGACCTGGAAGGCTCCAAACCAGCCTCGCGGGGAGGGCTACGTGCAGGAGGAGGCGAAGGAGGTCTAGACGCCGCCAGTTCGGCGCGCAACACCGTCTCCTGCTCCTTGGTAATCCCAATAAGGGGAGACTCAGCACTAGCAGGAGCAGGACCAGAACCAGCGGCGCCGGCAGCTGCGCCAGGAGTATCATCAGCAACTGTTGTACCAGCTACAACTCCTATGAACAAATAAACAAGGAATGGTTTATGACTAACTCCAAAAGGGAAAATTCAGAAGACAAATGTGCAACACTTACCTTGGCGCAACTCTGTTCGCAGCGTCGAACATCGCCATAAAGTTCATTCTACCCTTTTCAGAGGGTAGAACAGGGGACTTCGATGGAGTCCCCGGCGCAGCCGTAGCACCTTGTGGCGCCTGCGGCTGATCTGTTACCGACGCCGGCTCTGCAAACATTCAAATAACCAACGGTTTAATAATAACTCAATCAGATGAAGATAGGCAAAGTATACCTGTTGCAGGCGCGGCGCGGCTTATCTCTTCAGCAGCGCGAACGGAGGAGGCGACGGCACCATACCTCAAGTGGACAGGAGGTCTGCCCACTCTCACAGGCAGAGAACTTAAAGAAACCTTTGTGGTTTCCTTAGGTCTCTTCGTTTGAGCATGGGGATGAGCGACAGGGGTGTCCTCTTTCTTCTGTTTCTTACTGGCCCCTGCGCCAGATTTCCCCTTAGCTTTGCGCTTTAGTAGAGGCGCCTCCTCTTCCTCCTCCTCCTCCTCTTCCGCGAGCTCTAGCTCGTAGTTTTCAAGCGCATCTACAAAAACAAGCGACAGAAGTGTCAATAAGCTTGGGTCTTCTAAAGGAATGAGCAAGAGTGCGAAGGCTTACCAGGCGCGTCACCGTCAAAGTCAAAATCCAGATCCACTGGGATGAACATGTCATCGAAGCGATCCGGGAAACCAACCTCCCCAATGCCAAGTTCGACGGAGCCGCCCTCCACATGTTCATCATAAGCGGCAAGGATGTAATCCTTGGTGACTGCGCAAAGACGAGTTAAATGATATCAGCAAAAGAAGGATGTTAGCGCAAAAAAAAAAAAAAAAAAAAAAAAAAAAAAAAAAAAAAAAAAAAAAAAAAAAACTTACACAACCCGTCGACTTGGATAACGGGCTCAAGCGCGCTGTCGGCCCAGAGCCTGCTCATGCCGACCCCAACCAGCGCCTCCTCGCAAATCTTCTTCGCGGGGGATGGTTCGGCGGTCAGTTTCTTAACCCATGCGCCAGTTGGGTTCTTGAGGACATCCTCATCCGCAGGCGCAGAAGTGATAGAGCGCATGGTCATACGGATGGGGATCACACCGGCCTTAATGTAAAAAAACCTCTCTGACCAGTCATGAAGGCTCTTGAATGAAACAGTGGAGCACTTCACCTTCTGACTGCGAGGAATAAAAGATATCCAATTGTCTTGGATCTTGGCCTTATAAAAATATTGAAAGCGCCGAGGAGTGGGTTCCTCGCGCTGGGATTTGCACATGAACTCAAAGTGAGTCACGCGCACGAGTCCAAACGGATGGACTTGGGATATGTGAATCCCATAGAACTTCAACAGTGCACCCACAAACCTTGTCATCGGGAGACGAAGGTTGCAGTGGCTGAAAAAGTGGCTATATAGGGATATATAGCCGGCAGGCGGGTTCGCCGCCGTTTGCCCGGACCTAGGCAACATGCAGCCAAACAGGGTGGGAAACCCCTGAGAGGTGATGAGGTTGTCGAGATCCGCCTGCTTCAATTTGCAGGGGATTTCATTCCACCTTTTGGTCGCCTTGGTCCTCCCTACTTCCTCCGATGTGGTTTCAACAACCTTCTTCCCCTTTCCTTTTTGCTTCAATGTCGACATCACCACAGACTTCACACGGCGTCTTCGAGAGGCAACGGAGGTGATTGAAGGGCTAGACGAGTATGAACTATCAGACATACAACTGTAATAGCCGATAATCGAGGATTCGAATCGATGTAAACACTCAAATCAGAATGTGAAAGCAGGAATTCGAATTTGAATAACAATAAAGATGAGGATAAAAATTACCTAAGGGCCTGCTTTTATAGGACCAGGAGAGAGAAAAGTGGCAGCTGATCGGATTCCACGCGCCCCCACTCGCAGGGGCAACCCAACGAAGGCGCGACACGTGTCCCTAACAGCTGTGTGAGGTGACAAACCGACCTGCCACGGAACAGACACGCGCCCCCACTCGCAGGTACTAACCAATGCGAGCGCGACACGTGTTCAAGACAGCTGTGAGAGGACGTGAAAGGCAACTGTAGCACCTCGAGCACACGAAACGTCTGACACGTTTACGGCGCACGTCACCACCAACCAACCACGTGTTTGGACCTTTGGTTTTCAACAAAGTGGATAGAACTTCGCGCGATGATGGAAACAACCAGGAAAACGACAAAACCCCCTATAATAGGACAATTCAGTGAGTCTAATATCTATCTTACCACGCTCGCAGCGAGATAAGACACACATTAGACTGGGGGGGCTTGAAGAGGTATGTACCCGCCTCAACACCAATCAAGGCGGGTCAACCCACAAGATAAAGACATTATCAAGGCACAAAGCCAAAACCTAGGCGCATGGCGCATACAAAACATGCTCAGGCATCATATGCTCGCGCATCACATATGCGCGCGGCGCATCAACGCGCGGCGCATATCACATGCTCTTGCACATCACATATGCTCGCAGCGTCGCATATGCGCGCGGCGCCACAATCGCGCGGCGCATATCACACGCTCGTGCATATCACACCTGCGCATGAAATATCTGCGCGTGAGAATAAAAAGAAGACTTCGCGCATCCTCAGGATGGGCGCATATCACACGTGCACATAATCAACCTCGTCCTTATTCAAGTCAGGATTAGGGCGACCTTGATTGTGCACGTCAGACAATCTTCTAGAAGGCATCTTTTTAAGGAGTAAGAATATGCTGATATTGACAGCTGCCAAATGAAAGGTCGACAACTCAGCATGACACATGTGCTACCACATAATTACAACCAACGAGAAAGCGCCAGGTGTCCCAGAGGACACATGGCGCAGTGCGGTTGGAGGAGGCCAACGAGGCTGAGCCCAACCAGTGGAAACCCTAGCACTATAAATACAGCATCAACTCCACTTTGATGGGAGATTCATTCACACTCAATCATTGACAGTTACAAGCAGTGATATCACATTCAATCACATTGAATTATATTCACTCACAGTCAGTTACAGAGAAAACACACAGTCACACAAATCAAGAGTATTCAGCGATCAGCAATACTCTTGAGATTCACTTACATACAACATTATTATCTTCTCAAAAGATACTGATTCTCACGCCGGAGGGTTACCCCAAAGAGGACCCCTCTGTCCCTTTCTGAGGGGTAAGTAACGGCGCTGTTCATTTTGTAGGTGGAAGAACTCGGATCCAGAAGAACCATCGGTGAAATAGTTTAATCACACCCGAGGAAAGTAGATC
Organism: Bidens hawaiensis; assembly: GCF_021521415.1. Taxonomy (NCBI): domain Eukaryota; kingdom Viridiplantae; phylum Streptophyta; class Magnoliopsida; order Asterales; family Asteraceae; genus Bidens; species Bidens hawaiensis. The sequence continues at coordinate 5,812 of NW_027502941.1, forward strand.
TGCTACCAGTGAGTAGATCCACGTTTCTTCAATAATGTAGTAATGTTGATGAGAAATGAGATGATGTGGGTGTATCTGGAGCGGTAGAACAGGGTATGGTCGGGTGGGGTAATTAGACTTTTGAGTGTGAGCTGTAGCGTGTGAGTGACAGTGGTCCCTTTGCAATTAGACTTGCTTGTTTACAGCTAAGCACTAGTAACCACAATCACAAATTATACCTCCCTTCTACCACAAGCTTATTATTTTTATCTAACTAATTTTTTGGTCTATTGGATGTAAAATTTGCTTTCTTTCTTTCTTTCTCTCTCTCTTCATTTATTTATTTTATTTTACATACGTATAGGAAAATGACGAATGAAAATAGTTTGAATGATTGAAATAGGACTACAGGAGAATTCATTTGGTTGTATTGGAAATGGCAATCTCTTATTTAAAGTATCTAAGTTCGAGTCTTATACGAGTCGCTTTATAATTTTTTTATGGCTGAGGATCTGAATTTTGTTATGATCCGACGTGATAAAAATTTTATATTAGTAGACGGATACCAAAAATTATAACAGTATTAAAAAGATTATGAGTAGTATAGGCTTAGAATATAATTAAAAGTTAAAGCCATACTTGTCAGGTGTGGATAAAAATTTTACCACAAGAATAAATATACCGTTTTATTTTACTATTTTTAAATTTATTATTATTATTTTATTTTTCTACCAACTAATTTTTTTCACCTATTTAACCGTTTTATTTTATGACTGGTATATTAAATCACTAATTTTATCTAACTACAAAATTCCATATTTACTTTGAATTTATAAAAATATGAAATCACAACATCACATTTATAAGCAAGGTTGTAAAAGTTGCTAGGAAGACCCTAGGCGACCGACTGGGGAATTGGGTGTACTCGGAGTACTCAGGGATTACTCGGAGAGTACTCGGATTTGGATGTTATATATCTGTCAAATATAATAAGTATACTAATACTTATACAAAATAAGTGAATATCAATACAAATAAGATAAATACATATTTAAATACTAAATTATTCTAAAATTCGCTAATCATTAACTAAAAAATGTGATATTCTTTTTTTAATATTAAAAAATTTTGAATTACATTTTATTTTATAAGTCAAAATCGGACCTAATTGATCGACTAGATGTGATTCTGGCTGAGTCAAACCACCTTTGATCAATACTTTGTAGCTAGGCAGAGTTAAAGTAACTCTCCTTGACACTATTCCTTGTAACGAGTACTTGAGGAGTACTCGGCCTTAAAATACTACTTTTATAACATTGTTTATAAAAGTAAACATCATATCACTAGACCAATAAGTTGTGCATAAAAACATATAGGTTTTATATTTATATGAAAGATAAAACTATAACCATGATTATTCTCTCCCACTTTAATTCATTCCATAAATATATAAAGGTATATCTAACCATGATTGTTCCCTCCCACTGTCTTTTTAACTGTATCTAATATTACACTCTACTTCTTAATATATATAGTTTGTACAAAATTTACCCCTAATGTGTAAAGATCCACTTTTCTTTTTTTTTTCCTTTCCATTTATGCATTAGTCCTTCCCTTTATGAGTTTATGTACTTGTCTCTTGTAAACTATGTTACGTTTTAATTTGGTTGTGTATTTAGAAAAGAAAACACATAAAAAATAAAGTATTAATCTATTAATCACTATACACTAACAATGTTTTTAATATTCAATACTAGAACTTAAAACAATAAAATTATAGTTACATGTGCAAATGAACTGAACAAACAAAAACATAATATGAAGCGTTTAGGAAACTAACTTTATCATTTCTTATTTACGTTGGTTAGTACGCTAAATAAATTAGGTAACTAAGAGCATTCTCATCCAACCCATTATATTATGTAAGGAGTGTTTTTATAATTTAGAGATTGATTCAGGGTGTTGTGAGTGAAGACTTTTTATATTTTAGAAAAAATAGTGATTTTTCTGTATATTTGAAAAGTTATTGTTCATCCTCTATAATTTTTTAATATATTTTGAAAGTGGTTGTGAGTGAAGGAAAGAGAAAATGTAATAATAAAAGGTATAAAAAGTATTATTTAATTGAAATGGAGAGAGAAAATAAAATGAGTTTTAGTATAATTTTTTATTTGGAGACAAGGGACGGGATGAGAATGCTCTAAGTTAGTAGATGCGAAATTGAAAATGATGGCGTGTGAGTAATAGTACTCTTAAAAGAAAAGTAATAATAATAGAGGGTCACAGTGAATTTCCAAACTTATACAAGATATAATTCAGTGGCTAAAGTGACATGCCTAAATATATACACCAAAAATAATGAGAGAGGTTAAAATGGCGTTTCGATTGTCACTTTCAGATATTATTGATGATGCTACATAAAATACATGCTATGTTATAGATTATATAGTAACTTTTATATTGTATCATGTGAGGTGTTATAATTTTTGTGTTAAATAATTTCAAAAAAGGAATATAAATCATCTTTCATATTAAACATATTGACTTCTTAAGGAAGTATTTAGTGCAATGATGAATTCATGATTTTTCATTAGTTGGGGAATAAATAAGTCAAATCATAACAGGTTAGAAGATGTCGGGTTAAAACGAGTCGGGTCGAAAAGTTCATTAGCTCATTGCAAACTCTGCGGATTATAATACGACTTTAATTGATAAAATAGACAACAAAACCTCAGTATTAATTTTTTTTAACCACAAATAAGTTTGCGATTCACTAGTTCCAACGTCATAAATCTGATCTTTGACAAAAATAAAAATTTCAACAAATTTAATACCATCAACGGATAACATTCAAAACGAGTGATCGGTCTCCATAGCTAGGTTTGGATCGGCTCAATTAAGGAGACAGACACTGTTTATTAATGAAACATACATCAATAATACGTATTTTGTAACTAGCTTAGCTATTACTTTTAACTTAATATTCATAATATATGCATACTGATTTTTAAGCAATACAAGTGGTTTAACATATGAATAAACAAGAGAGACTAATTCCAAGCAATTAGAGTGGTTAAATAAGGAGCCTTAGCCGCCCCTAAATACATAGTTAATCCGCTACTGAGATTAATGTATAAAATGTTAGGTTGAGGGAATGTAAAATACACATTAAACAAAACATTTCAACCATAATTCGACTTTGTATAATTACCCTACCATTCTTTACCCCCCCCCCCCCCCCCTCTCAAATAAACAATATTCATGCTTACACGAACACAAGCCGTTTATCAAAAAGGCATGACAACTAAATACTAAAATATACCCTTGTCATCTTTCAAGTAATGTTGGCAATTGCCACCCATACTAAAAAGTTACCATTAGAGTTTTTTTAAGTGAACCATTTGAACATTATATAAATAAAAAACGATAAAACATGGTGAAACGGTACGAAAAATATATTTATTTGATCCACCTCAATACAAAACTATACATACAATTTGTTATACATAACCCATTTTAACTCACGTTATCAAATTTTAATTCTAAAGGATTCAAACTGTACAAACCACATAACACCAGACCAAAACATAAACTTATGCTTACATACAAAAAGCAAAAGCAGGGGGGGAAAGTGTAACGTCTATACACTTGAATTACATGGTGATATATTTTAAGTAGCCCCTGAGTTTTCAAGTAGCACCAACAGCTTCTTCCGCCACCGTCACCGCCACCGTCACCGCCGTCAAATTCTGGCCATCGCAACCTCCAGCTCAATTGAAGCTAAGCTTCTAATTTGGATCTCTAATTGCAACAATAACCAACTTAAAGCACAATATTATTCAACCCAGCTTCTTCAATCGATTCATGGCCTCGGTTCATTACTATAGTTTCATCATCTGAGAACTACTGCATTGTCTCCGGTAAGTTTATTATTATTATTATTTATTTGTTTATTTAATTACTGTTTAAGTAATTAATGGGTTGCTGAATTTGCACTGTTCTCGAGACTACATGTTTTTGATCTAATTAAGTTTCAGATTCAATTTAATATTGCAATTTAGGTTATTCAACTTTACTGATCTTCAGTTAGATACGAATTTTGGAGATTTGTGATAACAATTCTATTATTAGTAGGTGACTGGCAAACGGGTCGGGTCGAGTGAGAACGGGTCATGGGCCAGAATGGGTTAGAGTCGAAACGGGTAAAATTGAAAAGGGTCGTTTTGGGTCGGGTCGAAATGGGTTAGGGTCGAAACGGGTCAAATTAAAAAAGGGTCGATTTGGGTCGGGTGACAACTTACAATGGGTTAGGGTCGAAACGGGTCAAATTCAAAAAGGGTTGTTTTGGGTCGGGTCGGAACAGATTCTTATAGGCCATGAAAATTGATTTTGCTTGGTTGTGTTTATGAGCAGGAAATATCTGTAATTGATGTTGTGTTATTTAATTTGGAGTATGTTAATTAATTATTATGATATTAGGATTAGGTTTGATTTTCTCCTAAATTTATGTTGGTGAAGAGGTAGGTCCCAGCAGAGCCCAGTTGGACCCGCAAGACTCACCTTGAACACGGACGTCTGCGCAACGACCAACTGCTCCCGCAGGACCCACAATGCTCAGAAAACCTTACGCGCAGTACGCCAGCTGTACCCGCAGGGGAAAGCCTCCCAATGGTGAAGTACCCCGCCTGTTCCCGCAGTTGCGGATACAAACCATCAGGGAAGGCTACCCGCACTAACAGCAAGGCTACACGCACACGCACAAGGCTACCCGCACTAACAGCAAGGCTACTCCCGCCTAAATGAGCCAGTCTGTATGCTTCTGGAAGATCTTTTGTACTATACCTACTAAGGTATGGGCAGAACAGACGATCTGACCAGAACAGCCCTTGGAATACTATTCAGCCGGCTGTACCTTATAGGAAACCTACATTCGGCTATAAATACTCCAACACCTTGGAATGGTAAGGACATCATCTGATATCTCATTCTTATCTAGCAATCTCTTAATATACACTTATATTCAGAGCAATCTAGTATGATTCTCACGCCGGAGGGTGGTCACAAGGAGGAACCCCCCCTTCTCAGTGACGAGCTTACGGTGTCTGTTTTGCAGGTCACCTGAAGAACAACCTTCTCTACTGAACCTCATCCTCGTGGGAAACATTACTTAACCCCCAGATTATCCATAATCTGTCCCGGGTCGCTTAGTGTTTCTTCATTGGCGCCATCCGTGCATAAAAGCTAGAACTAATTCTTAGTTTTTTCAAAATTTCTGAAAAAATGGTTAACGTTACTCCGGTCCCAAGGCCAGTAAGCGACCAAGAAACCCCGGTGACCACAACCCCAGCAACTGGGAACACCGGCGGTTATACAAATCTTACGAACACTACCCCGGTTACCCAAGCCGGGGCAAGTGCAGTAAATATTCCACTGGGGTTCACTGATGCCCAGTTGGAGAAACGAACGAGGGTCCCTCGCCAAACACTAGATCAAGTTAAGGCGTGGGCCGAAGCACGTCAGAAAGAGTTCCAAGCTGAGTTGGATGAACGCTTGCGTTCAGTTCAACAGGCTGACGAATTCGGCAGTACTCGCCAACATCTCAATATGAACAGTGAGTGCGAGTACTCAGACGATGAGCGGGAAGAATCCGATACCGACGCAAACCCTCGCCATAAGGCAAAAGGGAAGCGTAAGGAAACGGACTTCCAGCCGACAAGGAATTTTGGGGAAGCCTTTAAACCAACAAATGCGGAGAGAAACCCGCGTGACTTCTCCAAAACCTTTAGACCAACTGCTGCAAATGCAGGGAAGTCTAAGTTCGCAAGGGACATTGCGGAAGCAATCGCCCCGAGAAGTGCCAAACAAATGTCCAACATCGGCACTTATGATGGTCTATCCGACCCAGACGACCACTTGAACAGATTCATTGCGGGGGCAACCGTCAGTAACTGGACGGAACCCACGTGGTGTTATATGTTCCAGATGACTCTGGTTGGAGCGGCCAGGGCATGGTTCGATCGTTTACCGGTCCACCACATTTATGATTGGGCAGACTTTCAGAACAAGTTCAGCCAGCACTTCAGCCAGCAAAGGAAATATACTGAAAAACAGTGGACGATCCTCAACTGCGTTAGAGAAGAGGATGAATCTTTACTAGACTTCATCACTCGCTTCAACTCCAAAAAGCTAAGTCTCGGCAACATAAGTGAAGATCTTGTTCGCGCCGCTTTCATCCAGGGCGCCGAATACCCAGAGCTTATCCGCACATTGACGGGTAAGGACGGCATGGCATCAACATGGGATGCCATCATGACGGCGGCCAAGCGCTTTGCTGAGACGGAGAAGCAACTAGGAAGGGATCTTCCCCAGAGTACACACCTCTACACGCAGAGGACTAGAGAAAACAATGTTCGGATCGCCCGGCAGAACAAAAAGAGGAAGCTAGGTATCTGGCAGTCAAGGGTAAACTTTGACACCTCATCCAGCTCTCACCCTCTTGTTGGCGGAAGAAATAACACACACCCTTCAAGCCAAAAACATCGGTGGACGCCACTCACCAAAAGCGTCACGGAGATATTTGCCACTGAAAAGCTATCATGGCCAAAAGCTCCAATGATCCGGCAGCGACCTAATGCGGATCAGAGTAAATCCTGTGACTTCCACGGGACAAAAGGTCATAGTACGGAAGAGTGTACATCCTTGAAGGATATTGTTGAATCATTCGTAAAGGATGGAAGACTGGCACACCTGGTGGCATCAATCAAGAAGGGAGAAAGGAACGACAACCGGTACCGAGGCAACGGACGAAAGCCCGTTGACATCAGCATCAACATGGTTCATGGTAAGATCAGAGGAAGAAAAAGGCGAACGACAGACCATGCGCGTGGAAGGAAGCTGAGGTGCGCTTCCCGCGAGTGCCAGGAGGACCCAGCAAAGAAGGCCCTATCGTCCAAACCGGCACGGAAACGTGGATGACACCAATAATAAAATACCTTGCGGCAGGTACACTACCAGAGTCAAAAGCACAGGCAAGAAAACTACGCTGTAAAGCACTGAATTATCAACTCATCGATGACATCCTTTACAGACGTAACTTTCTTGGCCCACTCTTAAGATGCGTGGACAACCAAGATGCTGACTACCTCCTAAGGGAAGTACACGAAGGCATCTGTGGAGTACACGCAGGTCCCCGCGCTGTTGTAGCTAAGCTAAGCTAAACAACGCGGGATACTTTTGGCCGGGGATGCATACGGATGCGCTGGCATACATCAGAAAATGCAGGTCTTGCCAGCTCTACGCACCCAACACGCACCGCCCGAATAATGAACTTGTTCCAGTCACCTCTTCATGGCCATTTCAGAAGTGGGCCATCGATGTGACAGGCCCATTTCCTACAGCAGCAGGAAATGTTCAGTTCCTAGTGGTAGCCATCGACTACTTCACCAAGTAGATAGAAGCAAAACACTTAGCCCAAACAACCGCGAAACATATCAAAAAATTTATTTGGGAATTTATTATTTGTCGTTTTGGACTTCCACAGAATTTGGTGAGCGATAACGGCACCAACTTTGCTGACAAGAAGCTACAACAGTGGCTAAAAGAACTTCAAATCACCCACACCTTTACCTCAGTGGCACACCCGCAAGGTAATGGTGAGGTGGAAAGAGCAAATAAGAGCATCGTCGAAGGCATAAAGAAAAGACTCTTGGAACACAGATCCGGCTGGGTGGACGAGCTTCCGCACGTCCTTTGGGCAAACAGAACGCTGAAGAAGGCCAGTACGGGAGAAACCCCGTTCAGTCTCACTTATGGCACTGAAGCCATGGTCCCGGTCGAAATTGGCTTACCCTCACCAAGGGTCTTGATTCAGCCAGAAGACAATGATGCGGAAAGACGGTTGGACCTTATGCTAACCGAGGAACGCAGAGACTTAGCCGCAGTGCGTGAAGAGAACTACAAGCGACAAATGCAAAAGTATTACAACACGCGGGTAAAACTCTGCAACTTCAATTTAGGAGACTACATACTGCGTAACAACGAGGCTTCAAACCAAGAACGCCCAGGAAAGCTGGCCCCGGTCTGGGAAGGGCCATACATTATCAAAGAAGTCCTGGGAAAGGGCGCATACCGGCTCGAAAGGTTCGATGGCACTCCCATCCCAAGAACATGGAATGGAGCTCAATTACGCAAATGTTATATGTAGATCAATTCCAAACTTGTAAGGAAAAGGCCTAGATGCACTTCTAATGGAAATGATTCTCCTTTCACAATGTGTTGATAGCCTTACCTTTATACTTATGAACTTCCCACACTGATGTGCCGGTATTCACCGCATAAATGGGGGAAGAAGTAAGTCGTTACGTGTGGAAGGCGGCAAAACCCGCATAAACACAACGCTAAAAATCTCAAGTTTTAAGGAAAACCTACACGCAGGTCAGATGTAAGTAAAGTTTAGCCATCCTTGTAAGTGCAAGTGACGGTCTTACCCGCACAATCACGAACAAGGAAGCAAAACTTCAACCTATCATCTACCACGTCCAAAGGTTAACTTATCCTGAACACTTAGAAAATTTCAAAGGAAAAGATGAGGAAAACTTCCACGCAGGTCAGATATAAGTAAAGTTAAGCCATCCTACTAAGTGTAAGTGACGGTCATACCCGCACAATCATGAAAGAGGAAGCGAAACAAACTTATAATTTACCACGTTAAAAAGTTAACTTATCTAAGTACTAAAGAAATTGCTAAGTTAGATCAAAACATGCGTAAAATAAACAAGGCAAAGAACTAAATCTTTATTCCATCAAATTCAAATATTACAAAGATTGCTGGGTGCATACCCGAATACAAAAGAAGCCATATAAAAGCAAAAATCTACGCTAATGGTGGAAAGGGATCTTCAGAATCAAGCTTCAGGACCACTTCCACTTGGACCCGCTCCATCAGTAGAGCGTGGTGGTTCAAGGAAAGCTTTAAGGATAGCTAGCCTATCATCAGCAGCAGCGACTTCGTTCACCTTCTCCACCACCGGATGCGGGAAGACGGCATACTGATTCACTGCTTGGTCGTAAACAGCTTCAGTATCAACATTATACAAAGGGAAGTTGGAAGGCGGGATGCCTTTCTCAACAAACCCTAGACCAAGCAGGAAGCCGGCCTTTTCCCCATCCTCATGAGAAGCGTTGAGGGCTGTGCTCATGGCATCGTCATAAGACGTCTCCGTAAAGACCCGATGCACAACCTACAAAAAAAAAATACAAGTATCAAAACCTTTTCTATTTACAAAGAAAAGCGTAAAGACATGAAAAGCTTACTTGAGACAACGCTTCTCGAAGAAGCCATTCCTTGGCAACCAGAGCTTCTTGGAGGGCGGCTTGAGCTTGGGTACAGGCGCGTTCGGCTTCACTTTTATTAAGGTTGGCAAGCAACACTTCCTTTGCAGCAGCCTCTTCGACGCCCTTTAGCTTCCGCTCAGTGTGGTCAAGCACGCCCCTCTGGTCCAGGATCTCTTGGAGCTTCTTCGCGTCCTCCATCGCCAAGGCATCATGAGCCTGTTGGAGCGCATCTAATTTAGCTTTAAGTTCCTCATTTTCGAGGCGTAGAGGCTCAGCAACAGCTTCAGCCTTGGTGGCCCTTTCAGTTGCGTTCCTAGCAGTTTCCTTAGCCAGCCGAAGCTGTTCGTTAACAGCTTGGGCAGCCTTGGAACGGGCCTCGAGACGGGCCTGAACCTCAACTTTAAGGGCCTTAAACGCCTTCTCCTTCTCTGCAGCCGCGGCGGAGAGCCTCCTATTCTCCTACAGGACAGCCCGCGCCTGAGCCACTTCTTGAATGCGAGCTGCTTTTAACTTGTCGTTTTCACGACAAAGCAGCTCGACGCGCGGCTGCATCCGGGCTAGGAGAACCCGAAGCTCATTGGTTAGCCTACCCTCCTGGTAGCTAGCCATGGCTTCCCCCAACGCACCACTGGGAGCTGCGTGACGAGCCCAATCCACGCACTCCACAGGGGTGCGAAGGGTTGTTCCTCGGCGGATGTTCCATCGTGGAACATACACTTCATTGGAATCCGACACTGCAAAAAACAAAAAGCAGTTAGGAAAAGATGATATAAAAAAAATATATATATATATATAATAATAGGCCAAGAGAAGCCTACGCACCTGTAGGGTCGATAACAGGCCGATAGCCGCCAAACCCGTCATCTGAACCCAAGGGAAATCCGTCCAAGAGGTCAGGTAGACGGGAAGGAGGCATAGGTTGGCGAGAAGCCCCATGCATACCTGAAGGATCGGCCGTCGATGCCGATGACGGAGGAGGCATGGTGAAGTCCGCCGCTGTCGCCGTTGCAGAGTCCGCAGCAAAAGTAACCGCCGGCTCAGTGAAAGATGCTGTAAAAATGGCACTGACAGCCGGCGGTGATGTCATCACAGCTGGAACAGTTGGCTCAATGGATTGAGCAACTGAACCAGCGGAAGCAGGCGCAGCCGCCTGGGTCGTCGCCTCAGGTAGGCTGACCAAGCCTACCGTCATGGGCGGGGGAGTACTCTTCCCTGCTCCACCCTGGAATGCGTCAACATCCACGCCTGCACAAAGAAAAGTATTAAAGATGGAAAACTATGAAGTTAAAAATAAAGTTTGTACTTACGGGTTTTCTTGAGCCTGAAAGTACGGACAGGCGGGGATGAACCCGATGGAGCCGGCCTCTTTGCGCCGCTCACCGTCGTCATCCGGGGCTCTCCGGAGGTGACCGTCGTCACAGCCTCCGGAGCGGTGGTCTTCTCACCACCGGGGTTCCCCGCCACCTCCTCGCTCTCGGCCTCTGAGTCAGACCAAGGCACTGGATCGGCAGTGGAGGCCACCTTCTCCTTCCCCTTCCCGCCGGCAGCCTTCTTCTTCCGCACCAACGGAGGACCATCTGCGGATTCCTCATCAGAACATACGATTAGAGGAATTCCAGCAGAGGTTTCAACATTGAGGGGTCGAGGGTTGAATAGCGCCTTACCTGGCCGCCTGGCGCTCAGGATCTCGTGGCCTAGCGGGTAGACCTCCACGAACCGATCCCTCGTTTGCTCCAAGATGGGCAACTCGTTCTCATCGAGAGCACGAGTACCCATCCGAGCGGGACCATCACTCTCCCGCGGCTGCAGGAGAGACTGCAAGTCGTTCCCCTCTGAAATAAACAGGAAAAAAGTTAGAAAAGATTCTAAATCAACAAAAAGAAACAGAGCATACCATAAGGAACAGAGTTCGAACCGTATTCGAGGACGATCGGGATCTTTCGCGCATCCGCATCCTTCCACACCCGGCTCATCCCGAGCATCACCATCCCGGACTCCGCAAACCGGTAAACCGGAGATTGGACCCGGGATATCTTCGAGAACCATTCCGCCTCCTGGTAGTTGGAGGCGTGAAGGCTTGGGAGAGCTTGCCCATTCTTAAATTTCATGGCAAGGGGGATGGCGCGAGCAGAGAGGTAGAAGAACTCCCTCTTCCACGAACGAAGACTGCGCTCGGTTGCGCAAATCTTCAAACCCTTGATTCGGGTTATCAGCGTATACCACCCCTGGATGCACCTCCAGGAGTAGAAGGTCATCAGGCGGTCGACGAAGGGCTCAATGCCCAGAATCCGGCATACCCACTCGAAGTGGCGAATCTTCGCGATCGCCATCGGGTGCACCTCGGTCAGGTGCACACTGTGCCTCCCCAGGACACGGTACACAAACTTTGTCAATGGGAACCTAAGGTTCCCATAAACAAAGAATGCAGCATATACCCCGATCTTGCCTCTGGGGGCATCATACACCGTCTGATAGGGTTCAGGAAACTCAGGCTCGAGAGACTCGAGCATGAACTTCCTGACGATGTACTGGTACAGATCGACAGGCAGAGCACACTGGCACTCGCCAGCAGTACTCTTGTCATCGGTGAACACCCCAGCCTCCTGGGCTGTAGCTTCGAGATCGTGAGAAGACATCTTGCAGATGAAAGAAGAAAACGATTTCGAGAGAATGCTCGACTGAAAAGTTGAGTATTCGCCGGAAATCGCTTTGAAGATGAAGAGAAAAGTGAAAGTGTGGATTACAAAGAACCCTCTCCCCCTTTATATACTAATCGCAATTAATGCGATGAAATTAATGCGGAAGAGAGAGAAATCGAAGGTGCAATGAAACTATGACACGTGGCAAAAAGCAAGCTGGCAACAGCTGTTGAAAGGACGCGTACCATTAATTTCGCGGCCACGCGCCCGAAAAATCGCGCCCACGCGCCTGAAAAGGCGTCTGGAATGACCATGTACTGTCACGTCACCATAACTTCCTGCACGTCCTGACACAGTCAGAAGAAACCGTCGCACGACATTTCAGAGGTTTGGATTGTTCTTATCCTTTCACCAACTCTTCGAATTTCAAAAAAAAATTCAAAAAGATTCAAAAGTAAGCGGGAAAATACCCCTTACCTTGGCAACCAAGTAACCATAAGACGGGTGCGGGTACAGTGTCAAGGCAAAACCCTTCACATACTTAGCACCCGCAGGGAATTGACGCCAGGAATACCTTGGAAGTAAAGTAACCGTAAGACGAGTGCGGGTACAGTGTCAAGGCAAAACCCTTCACATACTTAGCACTCTGCAGGGAATTCAAACCAAGAAGGATCTTTTGGGCCATGCTTGCGGAAACGGGAATAACATCCCCGCATGACGGGAACGTCGAGAACTATATTGTTTGAAACTCCAAGATGGAATTGGTGGTTTTAGCATAATTGATCAATATGTTGAAAACTACCAAAACCCCATGGAGAATCCACACAAGTGGGACTCAACACTCCTGACTTGCGAGGAGGTTACAAACCTACCCGCTTCATACCCAAAGATCAAGCAGAAAAGTCGGGAATTTCTGCGTGACATCAGGAAAACCGCGGGAAGAATCCCCACGGAAAACCTAAACTAAAAACCCTTTTCAAAACCCCTTGCTAAGTCCAAAAGTTCACCTCACTTATTAATAATTCATGAGAAGAACATTGGACTGGGGGGACTTGAAGAGGTAGGTCCCAGCAGAGCCCAGTTGGACCCGCAAGACTCACCTTGAACAGGGACGTCTGCGCAACGACCAACTGCTCCTGCAGGACCCACCATGCTCAGAAAACCTTACGCGCAGTACGCCAGCTGTACCCGCAGGGGAAAGCCTCCCAATGGTGAAGTACCCCGCCTGTTCCCGCAGTTGCGGATACAAACCATCAGGGAAGGCTACCCGCACTAACAGCAAGGCTACACGCACAAGGCACTAGCTACTTCAGTAGTCACATGAAGGAATGAGCAAGGCGGGAATACTCCCGCCTAAATGAGCCAGTCTGTATGCTTCTGGAAGATCTTTTGTACTATACCTACTAAGGTCTGTATGCTTCTGGAAGATCTTTTGTACTATACCAGAACAGCCCATGAACCAATCACAGGGTGACAGCTCACCGACAACAGTACGAGGAGGAGCACCCTCTAGTACTGTTTGTCATTATTAGCCGCTGCCTACTCACCAACCCTTACTATGGGACGTGCGCAGCCTACAGTTGGTGGAACAGTGCATAGCCGGCAGTAAAGGAACAGTGTATAGCCGACCTTGTTACTGTCGGCCGTAGTCTATCCACCAACCAGCATGGCCTGTGCGTAGTCCACTGTTGGTAGAACAGGAATACTATTCAGCCGGCTGTACCTTCTAGGAAACCTACCTTCGGCTATAAATACTCCAACACCTTGGAATGGTAAGGACATCATCTGATATCTCATTCTTATCTAGCAATCTCTTAATATACACTTATATTCAGAGCAATCTAGTCTGATTCTCACGCCGGAGGGTGGTCACAAGGAGGAACCCCCCCCTTTTCAGTGACGAGCTTATGGTGTCTGTTTTGCAGGTCACCTGAAGAACAACCTTCTCTACTGAACCTCATCCTCGTGGGAAACATTACTTAACCCCCAGATTATCCATAATCTGTCCCGGGTCGCTTAGTGTTTCTTCAGTCGGTGTTATTATTAATATATTATTATTTTTTTTATAATAATAAAGCACCAGATTTGGTGAAGCATGTAAATATGCCATTCTTGTAGGACTGGAATATTGGATTCCCTTGAAATTATTTTATGCCTTCACTTTCTGTCACTTTTTATCTTAAAAAACTTTTTGTTATTTTTTCTTTTTCACTTTTTTACTTTTTATTTTTCCAGAATTTGATTCTGAGCCATTGTTTTCTAGCCTGTTGGTGTTATGTCTTGATCTGTATCCTTTTTCAAAAGTAAATATTTATTGAAAATGATAATTCTAATAAGCTTTTAGCTGGTACTAAGGTTTCTGAATGCCCTGTATCAGCAGAAAGGTCCCCATTTCTATCAAGATTCCAACATTATCATTTCGGTTTGATTTTATTTGTGTAAATATACAGTCGATATGAGTTGGCCGTGGAAGAAGAAGTCATCGGATAAGTCGGGTTCTGAGAAAATAGAATCTGTTATTGTAACTGCTTCGGTTGGTTCTCAGGGTGACAAGGTTTGTTCGGTTACCTTTTTATAATCATTTATAACATGTTTATAAGCTCGGCTTGTTCGCTTGTTCATTAAGCTGGCTCGTTTAAGTTACACCCCAAATTATAATATATTAGTTATAAATTTTGTAGGTTATTGATTATGGATTTTTGTATGTTAAAAATATTATTTTATATCTTTTCACATATATCAAGAGATTGTGATCAAACTTCTAAAAGAAAGTTTTGTGGCAGAACTTCAAAGTACAAAAGTTTTGTGATCAGCATTTAAAAAATAAATTTCTAAAATAAATTGTGTCAAACTTCAAAGTACAAATGTTTTGTGGTCAATTTATAAAGACTGAAAACTTCATAAGTTGCTATTTATTTTAAAAAAACTTTGTGGCCAAACTTCAAAGAAGATATGTTTTGTGGTCAATGTAAATAACTTGAAAACCATATACAAAAGTTTTGTGGCCAATTTATAAAACTTGAAAGTTTTGTGGCCAATCTATAAACTTGAAAATTATACTATTCATAACTTGGTTTTTGTAGTTATATATGATGTTTATTTTGTTGCAATTTTCACTTTCAGGTTACACAAGAAAGCTACAAAAAGCCAAAGTATGTTCAAATATCTGTGGATCAGTATTCAGAGTTAACTGGATTAGAGGATCAAGTTAAATCATATGAAGAACAAGTGAAATCATATGACGAACAAGTGAAAAGATATGAAGATCAGCAATTGGTATATGAAGATCAGATTAAAACTTTAGAAGATGAAGTAAAGGACTTAAATGAACAGCTTTCCGAAGCCCATTCCGAGTTGACCACAAAGGAGAATCTGGTCAAACAACACGCTAAAGTTGCTGAGGATGCTGTCTCAGGTTTGCACATTATGGTTTGACTAAAGATTGATTATTTCATTTTAATCGTGATTACCATATATTTAAAAATTTTAATATTTAATTTCGTAGGGTGGGAAAAGGCTGAGGCAGAAGCCGCAACATTGAAGAACCATCTGGAATCGGTTACTCTGTTGAAACTAACGGCTGAAGACCGAGCCACACATTTAGATGGCGCTTTAAAGGAATGCATGCGCCAAATAAGAAATTTGAAGGAAGAACATGAAAAAACTGTGCATGAGGTTGTGCTTGCAAAAACTAAACAATTCGAGAACATGAAGCATGAGTTTGATACAAAGGTAGCAAATTTAAACCAAGAACTCATGCGGGCTGCTGCTGAAAATGCTGCGGTTTCAAGGTCGTTACACGATCGTTCCAACACAATAATCCAAATGAGTGAAGAGAAATCACAAGCGGAAGCGGAGATCGAGCTGTTAAAAAGTAACATTGAATCGTGTGAGCGGGAAATAAATTCTCTTAAATACGAGTTACATATTGTTGCTAAAGAGTTGGAAATACGTAACGAGGAAAAAAATATGAGTGTACGGTCTGCTGACGTGGCAAACAAGCAGCACTTGGAAGGTGTAAAGAAAATTGCTAAATTGGAAGCCGAGTGTCAAAGGTTACGCGGGCTTGTAAGAAAGAAATTACCCGGGCCTGCAGCACTGGCACAAATGAAACTAGAAGTTGATAATTTGGGCCGGGATGATGGTGATTCTCGGGTCAAACGGTCTCCGGTCAAACCCCCAACCCCGGTGAGCCCGCATTTCTCTTCAGTTCCTGACTTCTCTCTCGACAACGCTCAAAAACAGCAAAAGGAAATTGATTTGTTGACCGAGCGTTTATTGGCAGCCGAAGAAGAAACTAAGATGCTGAAAGAAGCGTTGGCTAAGCGTAACACCGAGCTTCAAGCTTCTAGATGCGTCTGCGCTAAAACAGTAAGCAAACTTCAGAGTCTGGAAAGTCAACTGCAGTCAAATTCTCGACTGAAAACCGTTATCAGTCAAAATGCAAGCAACCCGACAAGTGTGGGCTCAGTTTCAGAAGAAGGAAATGATGACGATGTCAGCATTGCTGGATCTTCGGCTACCACTTTAGTCTCCGAGTTATCTCATAACAAAAAAGATAAAACCGAAAATGCAAACCGTTTGGAGCTTATGGATGATTTCTTGGAGATGGAGAAGTTGGCTTATTCATCGAATGAAAAGACTGAATCGGATCTTTTGGAGAATCTTAAATCTAAAGTATCCGGTTTACTAAATTCATTACCTAAAGATTCAGATACCGATAAACTTTACGAAGAAATCAACCGAATAGTACAAGGTAGCATAGGGGGGAAATATGAAGAATTGGCTGCTGCGGTTTCCCGAATTTACAACTTTCTGTTGATTCTACGGAAGGAGGCAAAGTCTGTAACGGGAACTTCTCTAGAAGAGACTGGAGTGTTCGAGAAGCTGGAGGAGTTTAAAGAAACCGAGTCTGGAAAAATGGATATTAATGATTTTATTCTTTGTGTGTCGGGTATTCTCGGTAAAGCTAGTGAGCTTCGGTTCAGCTTTGTCGGGTATGAAATCAATGATGCTGAAGCCTTTAGTCCTGACTGCATAGACAAAGTTGCTTTACCTGAAAACAAGGTCGACTATTCAAACGGTTGTAATCAGTTTTCCGACACGGCTTCTGATCCCGACACACCTCATGATGGAAGCTCCGTCCCGACCTCTGAATTAAACGTGTCCCGGTTGAAATGCTCGTTGGAGGAGTTTGAACAGTTGAAGTTAGAAAAGGAGAACATGGTTATGGAACTTTCGAGAAGTCACGAGAATTTCGAAACCATAAAGTCAAAGCTGACTGAAACTGAGCATCAGCTATCTGAAGTCAAATCTCAGTTGACCGCCGCTCAAAAGTTAAATATCTTGTCTGAGACGCAGCTGAAATGTATGGCGGAGTCGTATAATTCACTTGAAGTTCGTGCAACAGGATTGCAATCTCGGGTCAACCTTTTGGAGTCAAAGATAGTAATGCTGGATAATGAGCTTGAAGAAGAGAGGACAAAGTATAAGGATACTGAGGCAAAGTGCAAGGATCTTCAAGACCAATTACAAAGGTAAATAACCTAAGTTATATTTATTATTTTTTTATTTTTATTATTTTTTGTATAAAAACCGGTGCTCATTTTGTACTTTTATTTTATTTAAGTTTGCAACTGATTAGTTTTTTGGTTCATTATGTCAGGATTGAAGCATCCCCCGTTGCTGACGTGGAAGCCAAAAGGAACCAGGTGACTGACTCACTCTATAACCATTTAACTTAAGTACGTTGTATATTAAGGCAACAATTTCAAACACGGCCCGAGTACGACATGAAATAATCAGATTTTGGGTTGAAATATACCCCTTCAAAAAATGGGTCGTGTTCAGGTTGATCTGTTTAATTAAACGGATCATGTTCAGGTTGACATGTTTGATCCTTTCGGCTAAACAGGTCAAACCACAAATCCTTTAATGACCCGTTTAACCCATTTTTACATCCCACCAACCCAATTCACACGTTTACAACTTTGACTATCGCTAACCCGTTTGACACATTTTGATAAATGGGCTAAACGGGCTGTTTTCGGGTCACACGCGTTTAAGTGTGCGGGTTAGGGTTTATGTTTTGACATGAATAAAAGTATGGGTTGTGTTCGGACCGAACAATTCAACCCGCCAGCCCGACACAACTGACACTGGTCGCTAGACTTGTATGTTATTCAACTGAAATGGGGCGTTCGTATCTAGTGACGATAATAAAGTCATTTCGTTGATGATATTCACAGGAGAGAGAATTGGCAGCTGCAGCAGAGAAGCTAGCCGAGTGCCAAGAAACAATATATCTTCTCGGAAAGCAGTTAAATGGCCTGCGACCTCAAACCGAATCCATTGGGTCACTGTTAAGTCAAAAAGATCACACCTTTGCTGAAGACGAAGAACATGAAGAAGAGCTAACAACTAGTAGTGGCATGGATTTACATACGGGAAACGAGTCCCCGATACTATCAGAAAATCACCAATTTAGTGCCTCAGATTCTGAACCAAACAATATTTTAACCTCACCTGTGCGGTCAAAACACCGGCCCACGAAATCAGGATCCTCGTCTTCGTCATCATCTAACCCGACTCCTGAAAAGAACACCCGTGGGATCAGTCGGTTCTTTTCCACAAAAGCAAAGTGAAGCGAGGCTTGAATACGTGTAGATACTATGGAAACAGTGCGTGTTTGATCTTGATATCTTGTTATATATATGGTTAAGCTAATGTATTTTTATTTTTTGGTTTGTTACTATGAAAACATGACATAAGGTTTTGATGAAGTATGTTTTTAGTTAAAGAAATAACTCATGTTGACGTGTTGTGTTTGTTGGTACAGTGTTGTTTTAGGTTACAAAAATGTGTGCATTTTTACTTCCATTGCGGTAAATTGTTTTGAAACGGCATGAAAAAGTAACAAAACGTTGCATTTGTTATGTTTATTCGAACCATATACACATGTATGTCTAAAACGATCCTTATTAACAAAGTCCAGTGCAATGGTAGCATGCCTATGAAACCATGTTTGTGGCTCAACTGTAGCGGTAAATGCGTCATAGTTCGTACAAGGCATAAAACACATAATATCACACTTTATTTTGAAGCTAAGAGGACGCCAATTTGAAACGTAAGCATTCAATGTTCGAATGATATAACTATAAACCGATGAACAAAATACTGTCTCGGATATGTATGCGTGCACATATACATAATACACAACATGTATATTACTGCTTTTAATCTATTTACTTTGAACCTTTACTATTTCTTAAACTTAGATGTAGCCAAAAAGATATTGACACAAGTTGATCCCCTAGTGTAGACATTGATTTAATGACGTTGGTCCTTCATATATACGTGGTGCAACATGGTTGCTGATGTTAGACAAACCGAACTGGCATTGTATTTATTATAACTTTGGTGACCACAACACCTAGACCGTTTAATTGTATAATGTCGTACGGTTTCGCTAAATCAAGTGTAATAAGACCCCCTTGGTTATCTACATTTTAGGCAAGATCAATGTTGATATTCATCTATTAAATGACTCTCACGATTATTTATTTAATTATAATGTTCAAATATTAATATCATGGTAATTATTCGATGGAAGTGATTATCTTTACTATCATAACTTAAGGTATATCATTAGGTGCATATATAGAGAATATAAGAGAGAAATCACACATCTTAAAACCCCTAGCCGTTACATCACCATTAGTGACTCTCTCTGATAATTTTTTTTTTCTAACTATTTTTTTTTTTCTTTAAAGTAACGAAAAGTTTAGATTACATCGAAACAGAAGGCAAGCGGGCAACAAGCTGCGTCGCTACTCCTTTTTGAATCGCAAAATCCCTTTTTGAATCTCACATCATCCCCATCATAATCGTGTAGTGGCGGAGCCACATTGTGGTCACTTGGTTCGGCCGAACTCGGTCTTTTTTTTTTGTTTTATATATAACCTATAATATCGAACCAACGAGCGAATCCAGTGTCATCTAAAAAAATATTCGAACCCATTAATTATGAAAATTTTAGTTAATTTTTTTAGTAATGTATATTTTTATTATAAAATATAAAAAAATTGCTAATAAACATTATAAATGGGCCAATACTAACCCATATATAGATTATAGAAAAAGTTCAAATTATTCATATAATTTTCTAGTAAACCTAGCCAATTAACATTCTTAAATATAATACCTAAGTAAAAATTAAATAAAAGAACAAAAACAATATCAGTCGCCTCAGCGACTGATATGTTTCTATTGACCAAACAATTATCGACTCATCACCTTCGCCAGTTTGCCTCAAGGCTTCAACCATAACCTAATCTGCCGAACTTCAACGAGACGGCAACGGTTGGTCGGGCAACTCTTTGTTTGGTTGCTTCAAACTTCAATCGATCCAAACTTCATGACGAATCCTTATTTGATTTTGTTTAATCAGATGAGTGACGACTATATATGATTCTTGCATTTGATATATTGAAAACAATTTTCTTATAGTTGCAATTGAAAATGCTAAGAATCGTTTTCAAAAACATGAAAATGCGTAGCGAACGATTATAATATGTAATATTTTTAAAAAATTAAATATGACTTTATACGTTAATGAATGCTGACTTACTTTTATTATTATTATTATTATTATAGTGATGTTGTAGTTTATTTATCTTAGAATGACCACCTGACCCGACCCATTTAGGCCCGAAAACATTGACACCAGAAAAAAGTCGAGCATCGAAAAACCCCGAACCCCTAGAACAAATTTTTTGGCTCCGCCACTATAATCGTGCACCCTAAACGGGAAATCCAACATCATCAGGATCATAACGAATTCCATAATCGCATTCACCGGATTCACATATGCACGATAATAGTGTTATGTATTCTTCATCTTTATATCACGGAATTGATCAGCATTTCATATATGGAAGTGAAATTGGGTAGTAAGTCCATTCAAAGTTGCGAGTCAAGTCGGTTAATCGTATAAAAAAGCGTTCATTTATAATATATCTTTAGTTTATTTATAAAAACAATAACTTTATGATCTAACAAATATTTTGTCCATTTACCAGAAGACCTTTCGTTGAGTTAAAATTTATGGGGTCCAAATGAACTTACCACAAACTAGTGGGTCGATGGATAGAGTAATAACACATGATGTTGCTACACACCTGCCATAACAATTAATTTAGCACCACTCTATATTTACTATAAATATTTTTTTTGTCAAATAAAATTTTGGCCTATATGTGGTCACCTAATACCTCTTCAATTCTAGATCCTCTCAATCCAATGGGTGGACTCAAATCATTTTGTATATAAATTTCCAACAAAGTTATCGAATAACATGTTTTTTCACGATTAACTTCTATTCGCAACAAGTTGTTCTACGCTACGAGTCAAAAAACATAAAATTCATCTTGTTAGAGTTGTCAAATTGTTTTGCAAATCACGTTTAAAAATTGTTAGAAAATTGAAAATCTGTATACTTTTATTTATTTATTTATGGTTGATTGTAACCTTATCTTAAGTTTTGAACTACTATGGAACAACTTTTAAAAGAATGTCTTGAAATGTGATTCTAGGGTCCCTAGGGGCCTCCAAGGTATCATGATACATGTGTTAGGTCTTTTAAGGATATCATATCATACCAAATTAAATTTTCAGGTTTGGTTTTTTGTAATATATAATATATCCTCCGTGCTATTGTGTCAAATCGCAACATGCACCATATCACTTTTAATTTTGTAAAGCATAATTAGAATTCAAAATATCCCTTCTCATAAAATTCTTTTTTGAACAACTACTGCATTAACACGGCCTAGCAAGAAACTAGCCGATGTGAAAATAAAACAATTACAAATCAACACAAGTGATTCTCCAATTTCTATATCAATAGTTAAAACTAAAAACAAATAATAGACTATGTTGTCAAAAATGCTACTTTTTTTGTACTTGTTTTTCTGAAAAATCTCCGCTATTCTTTGGTACTTGTTTGTCTGAAAAATCTCCTCATTCCTGATATTCCAAACCACCCACCAAGTCTTCAACATAATAGCCTCCAAAACCTCTTCCTTTGTCTCAGGAATGCCACGTTATCTAACCATTTCACAAAGTTGATCGGCCTCTTAGGCATAGAAAAATCAATATTCACACCTAGCGAGCCTCCAAATCCTAGTCGCAACCGCACAATAGGCAAAAATATGGTCTTTGGTTTCCATGTTTGCATCACTCAACGTATGAAATGCAAAAGAAACATTTAAACTTTTATCCACAAGATTAGCTCTACTAGATAGTCGATCCAAGTTCACTTGCCAACCAAGAAAGTTTACTTACAGAAAGACCCATTTACTGCAAATGATAGGCTGACTGGCTGAGTATCGTCTGGTAACACAATATGATCCAAAAATTCCCTTTAGCATTTATTGTAAACAAAAGACATGTAAAATCGTGGATCAGGGACCTCAACATGCTACTAAGTTGAATAAATGAGCACACATAGTTGACCATATTGCCCTTGCATGGTTGGTAAAGGCAAAGCAACGATAACTTTGTTGTGGACCGGGTTGCATACAGGGATCCACCTAGGTCAAACGAACCCAAATGTTTCCTGGTTGCACTGACCCGTCTTTTGTTCTGATTATCATTGACAAGGGAGGTGTCTTTCATATATGAAAATAACACATACAACCACTTGCTATTGATTGAAACTCTCTTTTGACTTTTAGCCATGGCATACTTTTGACTTTTAGCAATGACATATAGGGGAGCATATGGGGTAATCGACATTATTTGACAGTGAACACAACTTAACACATAATATGAGGTGGTTTTCTATGGATTATTTCAGGTCAACTTTCCAATAACTATCGCGTCAGATGTATATGGACCAACAAGTCCATTCTAAATAAGATTTATGAAGTTGAATAAACATTTTATTGATAGTGGATCGAACTTGGTGCATGACTTTGATAGTTGATACCTTTCCACTTGTTATAGGCTTAGATAACTTTTGCAAGAGGCTACTTTACATCGGGTCGGGTCGTAAATTTAGAAGATTCTTAATCTATGCGAGTAGTAAAAACAATTCTTTAAAATAGATACTTATGTGCATAAACAAAATTAATAGGTACACAGTGATAATTGTTATAACCAGTAAAAAAATAGGTAATTTATAAACAAAGGGAATTCGGTTCTGATCACTTTGTCTCGGGTTTAAGTACAAATTAAACATGTTACGCGTTTTAATTCGAGTTCAAGTAATTGAGTGAGATACGCAAGCCCCCGACTTATTGAGAGAGGCTATTTCTTAGGTTATTCTTTTGTTTGGGTGGTATGAGATGGTTAAATCATAAATGGAACTAATTGGGGGTGGAGAAGGGAGCGGAAAATAAAACGAAGCCATCAATTCTCGAACCTACAACCTCACATGTGGCATGGAGCAGGAGAGGTTCTCATAAGCTCTTTCATCACTACCTTTTTTTTGTTAAGATCATGGATATAATATGTAAATATTTTTTATATGTAAAACGAGGGTGTATTTTATGTTTGGGCCACCCAAGACTCTAGACCTTGTACACAGTGACAGATCCATGAATTTTAGGTAGTGGGTGCTAAAAAAGTCAGTTTAGAACGGATCAAATTAAACTAAAACGGGTCAAACCAAACTGAGTCAGGTAAAAAATTTATAAAAATAAACTATGTATAGAAGTTTTAGCAACATTCGACATCGGCGTGATTTCATCTTTTGAAAGCAGTCAATTACAGTTTTTATTCGTAACACTTGCAAATGTTTCTTTCTCAATACTACAAATTACACACGCGCTTAATAAATTCAACGATTTGATTACAGAAATTTGTTATTATGTTTTTTATTTCCGAAAAGACCTCTCTCAACCGTTGTTGTAATAGGCAAAGCTAATGGTACTTTAATAACCGATAAATCAAATGAAAAGAGATGGCATTTCCACCATAACCCTAGCAAGATCAGTAGTACCTTTCTAATTTGCATATCCTTCATCTTCTCGCACACTATCATGTATAAGCCAAGTTGAGATGCAAGATCAATTTTATCCCAATTATCAAAATCATATGAATAAAAGCCACACAATCTTATTAACATATTCATCTCTCACTCCTTTATAACATGCAGATTCTAAATATCCGATTGTTAAAGTAGTTACAATTAAGCAATCTAGGCTTAATTTTATTTTTCAAAACAAAATAATACTTGCACTTGTAAGTTTTACTCAAGGCGTTGGGTTTGGGGCACTCAAAAAACCCAAAAAAAAAAGAAAAAAAAACAAATGAAGGAGGCACTTAGGTCTATTGGCATAGTATATCAGAAGTTTAAAAAAGAAACTATAGATTTAAGGGGGTGCTACGTCCTCACTGGTCAAACATTGGATCCGCCCCTGTAGTCGCTCATTCAGCACGCCCTCAAGATTGGCCTTGACTTTACCTTAGTATCACCCATCATGAGTCATGTTACCGCGGGTCATTAGCGTCGAAGCCTGCCAGGGAGTCTAATATGAGTGAATGCCTTCGCCATTAATCATCTCCTACTTAGGTGCGGACCTACACTGTAAGTGTAATGGTCAGCCGAACCCTGTGAAATTTTTTAAGAGTTTTATATATTTTCAAATTCCGATGACCCCTATAAAATTTTGACACCGACCCTCTTCCGACCTTTGTGAAATTTTTTCTGGGTCCGCTACCACTCCTACTCAAAGCCAGTTTAGTTTATACCGGTATCCGTTTTCATATTTTCGGTATTGATACTATTCTGTTTTTTTATTCTTCTTTATTTTCAATGAAACCGGTACAGAATCAATAAATCGATTTGGCATTTGATACGTCACTAATCTCATCACTATATTATAGCCTCTAAAATTGGTAATACTCAGTAAAGTTTATAACTCAAAATTGACTAGTTAAATATAAGAATCCTTGTTGTGGGCAATAACATTGGGCAGTAACATGAGGTAGTAAAGTGATATGGCATGTCTTTAGAGCTTGGCATACCGCACCGAGACAGTGAGGGAGGGGCTTTAAGGCATTTGCGGATGACAAAGGAAAAATATTTAACGTGGGGCCCAAATGCTAAAGAGATAAAAATTTCAATGGGATTTAAAGCATGATTCGGGCGTTTTAATTTGTGTTTTAGAGCATTTTCACAATTCACCACAATCAGCCTAAAGAGAGAGAACCTATGGTACTCAAATGCTTTGTTATTAATTATTATTGACCAATGACCATGCATTGTTTATAATATTCAGAAAATTCCATAAATAAATAAGAAATTACAAGTAGAATGTGGATTACATTGATCCAAAGTCAATAGTCGAAACCGCTACGTCTCTTCCATACTGTGTCTTTCTCTCCCTCAGACACACACTTTACAAAAGAGTGATGTGTAACTTAAGGTTATAAGTTATAACTTCAATATTTGTCTAGATCGACCATAACGTCTATGCATAACTTCCCTTCCGTATTGCTTAGGTAATAATTCTAGCCAACCAACTTGAAAACAAATAAACGAAGTAAAAAATGAAATACAAATAAATCATGCCGACTCAACCTTTTTTGTGCCAAAAATAATTCCAAAGTCGAGTTTCTTTAGGAAAAAGAATAACCTTTCTTCGTAGAACCCTATCATGTGAGAATATATATGTAACATGACATTTTTCGCATACGATTTCTAAAAGCCACAGTAGTACATAGTTTCAATACAAAATTCGAGAGCTCTGAAAGTTATGATCGGATAAGGAAGAATTGAACGTGAATAGAGCGTAACCCTAAAAAATTTACGGGTGTTTCAGTGAGCTTTCAAAATTGTTTATTTGCTTTTTGAAAAGCAAAATCTACTTTTGAAAAGCTTTAGTTTGAATCTTTTGAAGGAGCTTCGCCAAACATCTTTTGATTTTCAACAAACAAATAAACAAATAAGCAAGCGGCCATTCAAAATGGTGTGCGGTGGTAATGTGTCTGTCTCTCACAAATTTGGTAGTGAGTTTAAATATCTGAGAGTGCGAAGATAGGTGATATTTTAGGTGTCAAAAAATTGTTGTTAAAAAAGTTAATAAACATAAACAAATAACTCATTTTACGAAGAACAAATCTATTCATCCCTTCGTTAATATCATTTACAATTAACTAGAAAACCCATTACATGTTGTGGGTTTTATGCATGGTTAGATAAAATTATGAAACAAAATGGAAACTAATATATTGAAGAAGTTGATGTCATGTTCTCAAAACCGAAGAAACGATGTTAGTGACTCGAAAACTTGTTCTTCGCAAGGAATCGTTAGTCCCATGTCATGATCGAACCCGAACTCTTCTTCGGCTTGATGGAGCAGGGTTTGGAACTCGGGCCGTGACAGGAACGAAATTGGTATGACGTATCGGCTGCGGTTGTCACCTACATAGACGACAAAATGACCCTTTGGTACATCATCATAAAGTTGTTTCTTTCCTATGCTTGAACATCTCTTCATGATATGTTTGATAAGTGCTGCTTGTGAGAGTTTGCTTGATGACTTCTTGAAGACCATATTTTGGTTACTAAATGCTATTGTTTTTTTCTTTTTTTCTTTTTTTTCCTTTTGGAATGAGAGAAAGAGAGAGAGATTGAGTTGTTAGTAGAAAGGTGGTGTGTGGGTATGGACTATGAATAGATGTGTAAATATAGGGTACTATGAGAATGTGGTTTATTATACAACTCCTCAGTCCTCACACACTATATAAAACATACGCACATTCTATCGATCAATAAAAAAACAACTAGTTTTTACATATATATATATATATATATATTATCAAGGGTGGGTGGCCCGTGGCCAGCGAAATAAAGATAGGGCTTTAAGTCCATATTTAATTAAGGCCTTCAAATTAAAAAAATATATTATATATAGATATATATTTAATCAGCAGATTACACATAAATATGTCTATTTGTTTAGTGGTAAGCTTGTACGATGTTAACTTGCAAGTCCCAAGTTTAAGACTCATTATTAGGACTTTTTTATTTGTTTTTTAAAACAGTTGTCATAATAGGGCCATAAAATCTCATTTCGATTTAGGCCTTCAAAATCATTTAGCCGGCCATGTATATTATATATATAAATTACATATATACGAATATGAAAAAAAAATTGTACATAGGTTGACTATTCGCATATGTGAAACAAACGTTTGAAAAAAAATACTACTTAGTTGAATATAGTACCTATGATAAAAATAATATTTTCTTTTATTTTTTGGTTAAAAAGTTCTCATGTTAAGTGAGTTTTGACGGCGGACATTGAAGCAACTAGTAAGGTTGCACTTTTATGATTTTAAGGTTGTGGGTTCAAGCCGTGGTGGTAACAACCTATTGCAAAATATTGGTTAGTGTTCATCGGGGACACACGATAGACACTCAATGAGGGTGTCTAGGATATATTGGGAATTCCTGCGTAAATACTGGTTAGTATTATTAGGGGTAGATAAGATCTCCATTTTAGTGTAATTCCATTTTCTAAATATGTTTGATGTTTGTCTCTTGTGTTTCTAGTTACTTGCAAGTGCTAGTCTTTTAACATGCATCTGATCTCCGTTCAAAAAAAAACATTACATATAATTTTCCTTAGTTCTCATTAATATTTATTCGGTATTGTTCACATAGTCAAATCAGTTGGTTTTGCGTAGGACCAATCGAGTATATATAATATACGAGAAAAGCAAAGGCATGTGGGTGTGTTTGGGTGTGAAAGAAGAGAGCAAAGTGCAGTCCTCAGAGTTTTTAGAACATGCTGCACTTTAGCTGGACACCATGACCCCCCTCCCTCATTAAATGTTATTTTTTTCTAACCAATGAATATAGTCCGACACGGGGTAACATAATCAGCAAAAGACGACCTCATACACCCGCGATCACAGATAACACTGAGTAATCTATGCCCAGCGTTTCCTATTCTGGAAAAATCCTGTTGCCAGAAGACCACGGTACAACCTGCCTGAGATCAAATTCAAACTTGGGACCTGGTGGCTTCCATCTCAAATCTTTTCTCTCCAATGTCTGTCTTAAATGTTAAATCAACATATATTCTGTAAATAAGTTTACACAATATATCAAAAGTAAATAGATAAAATCAACTAACTCTAATTTGTAATTTATGAAAGTAACTAGTCTAATAATATGTGGGCACAACTAATGAATACAATTTATTCATACGTGTTAGTTTTTAGATTTTCTCAAAAAACAAAATAACATATAATAAATTTATCTGTAAAATTAAGTTTGGTCCATGGTTATTGACTAATTAAGTTTGTATATTATTATCACTTTTCACATGACCCTTTTTTTGTTTTGATACATAATAATTAAAAGTAGTACAATAAACGTTATTTTATGAAATATGATTCATTTTTTATATATTACCAATAACGGGGAAAGGGTAAGCCTTTTCTTCCTGCCCTTGAAGCACAAATGAAGCACACAAAAGGAAATAGTCAAGTCCCGAGTCAATAATCAAACACGAAGTAAACAAATAACTCTTGCTTATTAATCAGAAAATAACCGAAAAAGCAATAATACTAATTATTGAAGGACAGAGAACCAATGTCACGCAGTGGGAAAGCAAGAGGCGTACTACCATGAAGCAAAGGAACATGGGATTGCTTGGGACAACTGCGAAGAAGCAAAGGCCTCTCTATAAAAGCCGCAATGAACCAAGTGTGTAATTACTACATCGAAGTGATAAACATCTCTCGCTCTAGATTATCGTTTGTTTTAACTCACTACCTATTACAGTGACGTGACGTTAATTTAATTTACCAAACCACAGCACATAAAATAATCAAGTAAAAGTTTTCCATTCCACTTAATTTACCCCCTACTAAATTCCTCAAATATATCATTTACAACTATGGCATTAATTATTGCAAACAAATCTAAGTACACACTAGACATCTAGTGCCCCCTTTGACCGAAATACTACATTTTTCACCAATTGCAAAAGGTGGTTATTATTTGTTTAGGGATATATAGAAAGTAATAAATTCTTTGACAGGTTTTTATTCTTTCATGGTTAAATCTTTAATATGTAACATGTGATATTTTCCTTTTCTTTTTACTATTTTAATGTCATAACTTGTTAGATAAT
This sequence comes from Bidens hawaiensis, assembly GCF_021521415.1. Lineage (NCBI taxonomy): Eukaryota > Viridiplantae > Streptophyta > Magnoliopsida > Asterales > Asteraceae > Bidens > Bidens hawaiensis. Next base: position 34,919 of record NW_027502941.1, read on the forward strand.
TGATAGCAAATCAAGAAAGTTCAAGTTGTTTGATCAAAAAGTTGAGTTTGACTGCCCTTTCTTTTGAGTTTTGAATCTTTGGGGCAAATTGTTATATACCTTTGAAATTCACGAAATAAGATATCTACAAAAAATAAAAATAAAAAAAATAAAAATCGAATTTACTTAAAATAATTTTAAATTTAGGACAATTGTATATTTTCTCTTTCTAAACCCTTCTTAACTGTCTAAATCTTGTTAATTGCATATTTACCCATTTTACTTATACTAACACTTGAAAAATTATTTATTTACTCATTTTAACTAGCTTTAGTTGTGTTTTTTACCTGTTTCTTGCATTTTTATTATGATATATTTTTAACGTTTTTCAAACGATAGTATTCATGATGATGAAGACTAGAGAGGCGATCAAGTTGCCTTTTAGTGGCAATATATTTTACTAAGGTATTTTGTTAAATATTCTCATTAGAGACGTTTTGTAATGAATAACTATGTAGTATAAAAATGAGTGATGTGTGATCTATGTTTTCATGAATTTTCTCTATAGTGGCACACAATAAACACCAAGTCTTAAAATCAAATGTTATTTGTATATTTGTTAAGAGGGTGTTTGGCTAAGCTTTAAAAAAATGTTTATTTGCTATTTTGTTTCTTGAAAAGCAAATAAGTCAATAAGCTATTTGAAAAGGCTCTATTTTGAAGTTTTTACAAATTGCTTATTTCTTTTTGAAAAACAACAAATAAGCAGTTTTCAAAGTTTAGCCAAACACTCCCTAAATAGAAAGATTTCGAAGGAATCTTAATTCAGTCTCCAAGTGATTGCGAAATTCTCTTTTACATAAATATGTAATTCATTTGTATTTATTGTGGTGTTTGTCTTTGCCTCAGCTATGCGTTTTAACAGAATTTGACTTTCGAAAAAAAGTGTCTGTGAAATCCTGAGGCATGTAGCCAATGACAAGAGTCGACGTGTTTCATTGTAAGATGTGGTGAGACCAAGCATCTCTCATTCTCGTGCATCTATAAGTTACTGAAGAATTCGAATCCACTTACCTGACGTGTTCCATTGTAAGATGTGGTGAGACCAAGCATCTCTCATTCTCGTGCATCTATAAGTTACTAAAGAATTCGAATCCACTTACCTATGCCACATATTTATTTCGTTATTTGTATATAAAATTATTTTTATATTCACTTGCAATATTT